>NC_057798.1:194204154-194473480 GCF_018294505.1 Triticum aestivum | reverse complement strand
CTGTCATCAAAACCTTAAGCGTGCGGACCCTACGGGTTCGAGAACTATGTAGACATGACCGAAACACGTTTCCGGTCAATAACCAATAGCGGGACCTGGATGCCCATATTGGCTCCCACATATTCTACGAAGATCTTTATCGGTCAAACCGCATAACAACATACGTTGTTCCCTTTGTCATCGGTATGTTACTTGCCCGAGATTCGATCGTCGGTATCTCAATACCTAGTTCAATCTCGTTACCGGCAAGTCTCTTTACTCGTTCCGTAATACATCATCCGGCAACTAACTCATTAGTTACAATGCTTGCAAGGCTTAAGTGATGTGCATTACCGAGAGGGCCCAGAGATACCTCTCCGACAATCGGAGTGACAAAACCTAATCTCGAAATACGCCAACCCAACATGTACCTTTGGAGACACCTGTAGTACTCCTTTATAATCACACAGTTACGTTGTGACGTTTGGTATCACCCAAAGTGTTCCTCCAGTAAACGGGAGTTGCATAATCTCATAGTTACAGGAACATGTATAAGTCATGAAGAAAGCAATAGCAACATACTAAACGATCAAGTGCTAGGCTAACGGAATGGGTCAAGTCAATCGCATCATTCTCCTAATGACGTGATCCCGTTAATCAAATGACATCTTTGATTAACGAGCTAGTCAAGTAGAGGCATACTAGTGACTATATGTTTGTCTATGTATTCACACGTGTATCATGTTTCCGGTTAATACAATTCTAGCATGAATAATAAACATTTATCATGAAATAAGGAAATAAATAATAACTTTATTATTGCCTCTAGGGCATATTTCCTTCAGTCTCCCACTTGCACTAGAGTCAATAATCTAGTTCACATCGCTATGTGATTTAACACCAATATTCACATCTGCATGTGATTAATACCCATAGTTCACATCATCATGTGATCAACACCCAAAGGGTTTACTAGAGTCAATAATCTAGTTCACATTGCTATGTGATTAACACCCAAAAGAGTACTAAGGTATGATCATGTTTTGCTCGTGAGAGAAGCTTAGTCAACGGGTCTGTCATATTCAGAGCCGTATGTATTTCGCAAATATTCTATGTCCACAATGCTCTGCACGGAGCTACTCTAGCTAATTGCTCCCACTTTCAATATGTATCCAGATTGAGACTTAGAGTCATCTGGATTGGTGTAAAAGCTTGCATCGTTGTAACTTTAACGACGGGCTCTTTTATCACTTCCATAATCGAGAAACATCTCCTTAGTCCTCACTAAGGATGTTCTTGACCCATGTCCAGTGATCTACTTATTAGATCAAAATTGTATTCCTTTGTCAAACACAGAGCAAGGTATACAATAGGTCTGGTTCACAGCATAGCATACTTTATAGAACCTATGACTAAGGCATAGGGAATGACTTTTCATTCTCTTTCTATTTTCTGCAATGGTCGGGTCTTGAGTCTTACTCAACTTCACACCTTGTAACACGGGCAAGAACTCCTTCTTTGATTGTTCCATTTTGAACTATTTCAAAAATTTATCAAGGTATGTACTCATTGAAAAATCTTATCAAGTGTCTTGATCTATCTATACAGATCTTGATGCTCAATGTGTAAGCAGCTTCACCGAGGTCTTGCTTTGAAAAACTCTTATTCAAGTATCCTTTCATGCTATCCAGAATTTCCATATCATTTCCAATTAACAATATGTCATCCACATATAGTATTAGAAATGCTACAGAACTCCCACTCACTTTCTTGTAAATACAGGCTTCTTCAAAAGTCTGTATAAAACCATATGCTTTGATCAACTCATCAAAGCATATATTCCAACTCCGAGATGCTTGCACCAGTCCATAGATGGATCGCTGGAGCTTGCACAATTTGTTAGCACCTTTAGGATTGACAAAACCTTCTGGTTGCATCATATACAACTCTTCTTTAAGAAAACCATTAAGGAATGCAGTTTTGTTTATCCATTTGCCAGATTTCATAAAATGCGGCAATTGCTAACATGATTCAGACAGACTTAAGCATAGATACGAGTGAAAAACTCTCATCGTAGTCAACACCTTGAACTTGTCGAAAACCTTTTGCGACAATTCTAGCTTTGTAGATAGTAACACTATCAGCGTCCGTCTTCCTCTTGAAGATCCATTTAATCTCAATGTCTCACCGATCATTGGGCAAGTCAATCAAAGTCCATACTTTGTTTTCATACATGGATCTTATCTCAGATCTCATGGCCTCAAGCCATTTTGCGGAATCTGGGCTCACCATCGCTTCTTCATAGTTCGTAGGTTCATCATGGTCTAGTAACATGACTTCCAGAACATGATTACCGTACCACTCTGGTGTGGATCTTACTTTGGAAGACCTACGAGGTTTGGTAGTAACTTGATCTGAAGTTTCATGATCATCATCATTAACTTCCTCACTAATTGGTGTAGGAATCACTGGAACTGATTTATGTGATGAACTACTTTCCAATAAGGGAGAAGGTACAATTACCTCATCAAGTTCTACTTTCCTCCCACTCACTTCTTTCGAGAGAAACTCCTTCTCTAGAAAGGATCCATTCTTAGCAACGAATGTTTTGCCTTTGGATTTGTGATAGAAGGAGTACCCAACAGTTTCCTTTGGGTATTCTATGAAGACGCACTTCTCTGATTTGGGTTCGAGCTTATCAGGTTGAAAAGCTTTTTCATATAAGCATCGCAACTCCACACTTTAAGAAACGACAGCTTAGGTTTACTGCTAAACCATAGTTCATACGGTGTCGTCTCAACGGATTTAGATGGTGCCCTTTTAAACGTGAATGCAGCTGTCTCTAATGCACAACCCTAAAATGATAGTGGTAAAACCGATAAGAGACATCATAGATCGCACCATATCCAATAAAGTGCGGTTACGACGTTCGGACACACCATAATGTTGTGGTGTTCCAGGTGGCGTGAGCTGTGAAACTATTCCACATTGTTTTAATTGAAGACCAAACTCGTAACTCAAATATTCGTCTCCACGATCAGATCGTAGAAATTTTATTTTCTTGTTACGATGATTTTTCCACTTCACTCTGAAATTCTTTGAACCTTTCAATTATTTCAGACTTATGTTTCATCAAGTAGATATACCCATATCTGCTCAAATCATTTTGTGAAGGTCAGGAAATAACGATACTTGCCACGAGCATCAACACTCATTGGATCGTATACATCGTTATGTATTATTTCCAATAAGTCAGTAGCTTGTTCCATTGTTCCGGAGAACGGAGTTTTTAGTCATCTTGCCCAAAGGCACGGTTCACAAGCATCAAATGATTCATAACCAAGTGATTCTGAAAATCCATCTTTATGGAGTTTCTTCATGCGCTTTACACCGATATGACCCAAACGGCAGTGCCACAAATAAGTTGCACTATCATTATCAACTTTGCATCTTTTGGCATCAATATTATGAATATGTGTATCACTACGATCGAGATCCAACAAACTATTTTCATTGGGTGTATGACCATCAAAGGTTTTATTCATTTAAACAGAACAACAATTATTCTCTGATTTTAAATGAATAACCTTATTGCAATAAACATGATCAAATCATATTCATGCTCAACGCAAACACCAAATAACATTTATTTAGGTTCAACACTAATCCCGAAAGTATAGGGAGTGTGCGATGATGATCATATCAATCTTGGAACCACTTCCAACACACATCGTCACTTCACCCTCAACTAGTTTCTATTTATTCTGTAACTCCTGTTTCGAGTTACTAATCTTAGCAACCGAACAGGTATCAAATACTCAGGGGTTACTATAAACACTAGTAAGGTACACATCAATAATATGTATATCAAATATACCCTTGTTCACTTTGCCATCCTTCTTATCCACCAAATATTCAAGGCATTTCTGCTTCTACTGACCATTTCCTTTGCAGTATAATCACTCAGTTTCAGGCTTTGGTCCAGCTTTGGGCTTCTTCGCGGGAGTGGCAACTTGCTTGCCATTCTGCTTGAAGTTCCCTTTCTTTCCCTTTGCCCTTTTTCTTGAAACTAGTGGTCTTGTCAATCATCAACACTTGATGCTCTTTCTTGATTTCTACCTTCGTCGATTTCAGCATCACGAAGAGCTTGGGAATCGTTTTCGTCATCCCTTGCATTATAGTTCATCACGAAGTTCTACTAACTTGGTGGTGGTGACTAGAGAATTCTGTCAATCACTATCTTATCTGGAAGATTAACTCCCACTTGATTCAAGTGATTGAAGTACCCAGACAATCTGAGCACATGCTTACTAGTTGAGAAATTCTCCTCCATCTTTTAGCTATAGAACTTGTTGGAGACTTCATATCTCTCAACTCGGGTATTTGCTCGAAATATTAACTTCAATTCTTGGAACATCTCATATGGTCCATGACGTTCAAAACATCTTTGAAGTCTCGATTCTAAGCCGTTAAGCATGGTGCACTAAACTATAAAGTAGTCATCATATTGAGCTAGCCAAACGTTCATAACGTCTGCGTCTGCTCCTGCAATAGGTCTGTCACCTAGCGGTGCATTAAGGACATAATTCTTCTGTGCAGCAATGAGGATAAACCTCAGATCACGGATCCAATCCGCATCATTGCTACTAACATCTTTCAACACAATTTTCTCTAGGAACATATCAAAATAAACATATGAAAGCAACAACGCAAGCTATTGATCTACAACATAATTTGCAAAATACTACCAGGACTAAGTTCATGATAAATTAAAGTTCAATTAGTCATATTACTTAAGAACTCCCACTTAGAAAGACATCCCTCTAATCCTCTAAGTGATTACGTGATCCATATCGACTACACCATGTCCGATCATCACGTGAGATGGAGTAGTTTCAACGGTGAACATCAATATGTTGATCATATCTACTATATGATTCACGCTCGACCTTTCGGTCTCCGTGTTCCGAGGCCATATCTGTATATGCTAGGCTCGTCAAGTATGACCTGAGTATTCCGCGTGCGCAACTGTTTTGCACCTGTTGTATTTGAACGTAGAGCCTATCACACCCGATCATCACGTGGTGTCTCAGCACGAAGAACTTTCGCAACGGTGCATACTCAGGGAGAACACTTCTTGATTATTAAGTGAGAGATCATCTTAAAATGCTACCGTCAATCAAAGCAAGATAAGATGCATAAAGGATAAACATCACATGCAATCAATATAAATGATATGATATGGCCATCATCATCTTGTGCTTGTGATCTCCATCTTTGAAGCACCGTCCTGATCACCATTGTCACCGACGCGACACCTTGATCTCCATCGTAGCATCGTTGTCGTTATGCCATCTACTGCTTCTACGACTATCGCTACCGCTTAGTGATAAAGTAAAGCAATTATAGGGTGTTTGCATTTCATACAATAAAGCGACAACCATATGGCTCCTGCCAGTTGCCGATAACTTCGGTTACAAAACATGATCATCTCATACAATAAATATAGCATCACGTCTTGACCATATCACATCACAACATGCCCTGCAAAAACAAGTTAGACGTTCTCTACTTTGTTGTTGCAAATTTTACGTGGCTGCTACGGGCTTAGCAAGAACCGTTCTTACCTACGCATCAAAACCACAATGATAGTTTGTCAAGTTGGTGCTGTTTTAACCTTAGCAAGGACCGGGCGTAGCCACACTCGGTTCAACTAAAGTGAGAGAGACAGACACCCGCCAGTCACCTTTAAGCAACGAGTGCTCGTAGCGGTGAAACCAGTCTCGCGTAAGCGTACGCGTAATGTCGGTCCGGGCCGCTTCATCTCACAATGCCGCCGAATCAAAGTATGACATGCTGGTAAGCAGTATGACTTATATCGCCCACAACTCACTTGTGTTCTACTCGTGCATATAACATCAACGCATAAAACCAGGCTCGGATACCACTGTTGGGGAACGCAGTAATTTCAAAAAATTTCCTACGCACACGCAAGATCATGGTGATGATATAGCAACGAGAGGGGAGAGTGTTCGTCCACGTACCCTCGTAGACCGTAAGCGGAAGCGTTATGACAACGCGGTTGATGTAGTCGTACGTCTTCACGATCCGACCGATCCAAGCACCGAACGTACGGCACCTCCGAGTTCAGCACACGTTCAGCTCGATGACGATCCCCGGGCTCCGATCCAGCAAAGCTTCGGGGATGAGTTCCGTCAGCACGACGGCGTGGTGACGATGATGATGCTCTACCGACGCAGGGCTTCGCCTAAACTCCGCGACGATATGACTGAGGTGGAATATGGTGGAGAGGGGCACCGCACACGGCTAAGGAACGATCCGTAGATCAACTTGTGTGTCTATGGGGTGCCCCTGCCCCCGTATATAAAGGAGTGGAGGAGGGGGAGGGCCGGCCCTCTCTATGGCGCGCCCTAGGGGAGTCCTACTCCCACCGGGAGTAGGATTCCCCTTTTCCTAGTAGAACTAGGAACCCTTCCATGTAGTAGGAGTAGGAGAGAAGGAAAGGGAGGAGAGAAGGAGAAGGAAGGAAGGGGGCGCCCCCCCTCCCTAGTCCAATTCGGACTAGTCCAAGGGGAGGGGTGCGGCCACCCTTTTGGCCCTTTCTCTCCTTTCCCGTATGGCCCAATGAGGCCCAATACGAATTCCCGTAACTCTCCGGTACTCCGAAAAATACCCGAATCACTCGGAACCTTTCCGAACTCCGAATATAGTCGTCCAATATATTGATCTTTACGTCTCGACCATTTCGAGACTCCTCGTCATGTCCCCGATCTCATCCGGGACTCCGAACTCCTTCGGTACATCAAAACTCATAAACTCATAATAAAACTGTCATCGAAACCTTAAGCGTGCGGACCCTACGGGTTCGAGAACTATGTAGACATGACCGAAACACGTTTCCGGTCAATAACCAATAGCGGGACCTGGATGCCCATATTGGCTCCCACATATTCTACGAAGATCTTTATCGGTCAAACCGCATAACAACATACGTTGTTCCCTTTGTCATCGGTATGTTACTTGCCCGAGATTCGATCATCGGTATCTCAATACCTAGTTCAATCTCGTTACCGGCAAGTCTCTTTACTCGTTCCGTAATACATCATCCAGCAACTAACTCATTAGTTACAATGCTTGCAAGGCTTAAGTGATGTGCATTACCGAGAGGGCCCGGAGATACCTCTCCAACAATCGGAGTGACAAAACCTAATCTCGAAATACGCCAACCCAACATGTACCTTTGGAGACACCTGTAGTACTCCTTTATAATCACCCAGTTACGTTGTGACGTTTGGTAGCACCCAAAGTGTTCCTCCGGTAAACGGGAGTTGCATAATCTCATAGTTACAGGAACATGTATAAGTCATGAAGAAAGCAATAGCAACATACTAAACGATCAAGTGCTAGGCTAACGGAATGGGTCAAGTCAATCACATCATTCTCCTAATGACGTGATCCCGTTAATCAAATGACAACACATGTCTATGGTTAGGAAACATAACCATCTTTGATTAACGAGCTAGTCAAGTAGAGGCATACTAGTGACTATACGTTTGTCTATGTATTCACACGTGTATCATGTTTCCGGTTAATACAATTCTAGCATGAATAATAAACATTTATCATGAAATAAGGAAATAAATAATAACTTTATTATTGCCTCTAGGGCATATTTCCTTCATTTACAATATCAATGGAAATATCCCATTAATAACAAAAACTATATCAATAAGTGATACATTATACAACCATTCCATTACTCGTTAAAGCAATATAATTTCGTTCATATTTAGGATATTTTACATTCAAACGAAATTTTACATGAAAGATTAGGGCAGTGGAAAGATTAACACTAAAACAAATCTAACTACTCCTCCTCGCTACTCAGAAGATCAACCACTACCGTCTGCCCGCCGTCTTCGCCGCCGTCTGAGTCATCGGAACTGCCCAAGTATCCGAAAAATTCTTCCACGGTAGACGACTGTTGCGCTAGTGTATCGGTCGACTCCCTGATCGCCTGCCAGTATCTCGGCTCGTCTGCCGGGTCCCTCGGGTCAACAACATCCTCCGGCGGCATCCAACCGGTCTCCGACGTGGAGTTCCGGATCGCGCGGATCAAACCCGACGACTCAAACGGGTCTCCCTCCTCTTGCATCGCCGCTAGTTTCGGCGGGATGTGAAACTCAGGGGCGGCCGCTAGAGCGGCGGGAGTGGCCTGCGCGAGCGCGCCGACCGGCACGGGCCTGCACAACCGGGGCGGCGGGGGGGTGCGAGGGGCGCGTTTGGAGTGTCCGCGCGGATGCCCCGAGACTTGTAGAAGCTGACGACGTGTCGAAGTCGCGGCCTACCCAAAAGTTGAGGCGGCCTTCGGGGTTCCACGGACCGGGTTGTGCCGGCCCAGGCGTGGCATAGCCGTCGCTCGTCACGTGCCAGCCGTGTGCTAGGCGACACGACGGCGGCACGGGGATGCCGTGCCGGTAGATATCGACGGTCTGCGGCCCGCTGAGGCTAGAGGGCCACAGACCGCCCGGCGCGGCGCCGTGTCCACCACCTCGTCCACCACTGCTGCCGCCGCCTCCGCCGCCGCCAACCGCCCGGCGACTGCTCCCTGCGCCTCCACTGCCGCCTCCCCAGCCGAACCAACGCCGGCTGAAGCATCCGCGTCCACGAGGCATCGCGCCGGAGAGAGCCGCCGCCCCGGAGATCGATCGGAGAACGCGGGGTCAGGATCGAAGAAAGAGGAGAGGCGGAGTCGGGGGCGGTTTATGTGAGGCTAGCGCGCGGGTCGGGGGCGGATTTATGGGAGGGAGAGCGCGGGTCGGGGGCAGGCGAGGCGGCAGCGGGGGCGGAGGGCAGGCGGCAGCGCCTCAGCGGGGGCGGCCAACGCGAGGCTAGGCGGCAGCGCGGCGCAGGCCGAGGCGGAAGCGGGGGCGGCCGACGCGAGGCGGAAGCGGGGGCGGCCGACGCGAGGCGGAAGCGGGCGCCGCAGGCCGAGGCGGAAGCGGGGGCTGGCCGCAGCGCTGCAATCGGCAGCGGGGCCCGTAACCGCGCCATCCATGCATGCATGCATGCCTGTTCGCGCGTAATTAGCGTAGGGGACGTGGGCGTGCGGGGTGGGCGCGCTGGCGGGACAACCCGGCCGAAAAAAACAAAAGTGTACACGTATACGTATACATTACGAGCGGGACGGCAGGCGGGCGGCCTCTTTTTTGATTTTTGCCCATCGTGCCCTCCGTTACGAAGAGGGTCTACCGAAGCGGAAGTGTTAACTAATTTATTCTATGACATTGTGTAGAAATCCATTACAGGATCTGGCAAAATCGTTAAAATCAAAAGCTTATTGATTTCTTTCTATACATACGTTATACGATGGTTATGTCCATTCGTATGTACCAATATTACATATCTTTTGAGGATGGGCTGCATACGGCAGCTGGAAATTTGCGAGATACAAACTAAAATTAAGTTTAAACTCTGATAGCATGATATTATAGGTAAGCAATTTAGTGGTTGTTTGGCCCATTTCGAAGCACAAAGCTAGTAATATTATTCATTCAGTATTTTTCCGTGATAGTATAATGTTCGTCTCTAGAAATCTTTCTATTAATCATACATCCGTAATATGAGAAAACTTGTATGCAATAACTACCTCCCTTTATCTTCTGTTGAGGAGACCTGCTGCAAGTCTAAGTGTAAGCCTTTCAGCATTCAGATCTTAGATACTTCTTTCTGACGCTGACCTTTTCAATTGTACAATCTGGTGCGTTTAGCCGTTTACTGTCATTATCCAAAGAGGCTCATTTAATTTTTATTGGCATTTTCTGTTTCTCAGTTGCCTTCCATCATTTTCTGTTTTTATATCATATATGTACAAAGCTTATCACCTATTCACACTCAGACTCAAGACATTGAGGTCTGAGTGCATCCTCTTGCACCTTTTTAGTCTCCCTTCTCATCACTTCTCTTTTTCCATTTTCTCAATCTGACGTCAGTTCTCCCTGCTAGTGAGTGACCTGTCAGTATGTGAAAGAAGAATTGGTGGCATCTCCAGATCTCTGGCGAAGGATGGCAGCATCATGGTTCCTGCTTCAAGGGGAGCAGGAGCGGTAGGAGACAATGCTGCTGCTGCAGCTGCCTCGACCCGAACCATACCAGGAGGAGGTAAAATACATGCAACTTGGGACTGACAAAAAAAAAACATACATGCAACTTGATTTATGTGTCTATAGCCAGTTAGACATTGGCCACTTGGGAGTTTTTTTTTAGAAAAGGAGGATTACCCCCGGCCTCTGCATCTGGGTGATGCATGCGGCCATTTTATTAATTATTTTCAGAGACCTTACAAAGCATTACATCAGTAAGCCCGAAGCCACCATCTAGGCGACATGTGTCGCTACTCCTATCCCCTTGATGCAGGGGTGCCGAATGTCCGAGCCTAATACCAAACAGACATCGCACCAAAACCTAACATCTAATGTTGGATGCCCCATCCTAGCCACATGCTGGGAATGGGTCACACATCGGTCCGGCGCACTCACCGAGGCTACCGCCACCATCATCCACCTAACCATCTTCAGAGCAGGTACTGGCGCAAAGACCTTGTCAGGTCAGCTGTCGACGCCACCATGGCGCCAGACAGCGCCACCGCCCTGTGCGAGGCCATCACACCACGTCCAGTGCCGAGACCCTGCTGCTCCATGACGCCGAGACCCGCCGTCGTCGACGCGAGAGAAGGCACGCCACACCACCTCACGCCTCTTCCATCCGGCGCCGCTCCACAAACGATGCCCCCAAGAGGGAACACGACACCACAGCGCCACCATCGTCCGATCCGATGATCTTAGGATTTCTCCCAGAGCGGCACGAGCTGGTTGACCATAGTTGCTTGACTATGCCTTTATCAAGGTAGCGACGTAGACGCCGCCATCGCCTGCCATGACCGGAGTCGACTCGGTTTTCACCAGCGACTATATCTCCCCAACTTGCCGCCGGTGCTAATAGTGGGATCCAAGATCCGTCGCTACCAGCCTGTCCAACCGCCTTCGGTGGAGAAGGCAGCCACCACCACCATGCCCGGGCCAAGAGACCCGGACGTCCTCGTGCCGCGAAGATTACCCATGGGAGATCTCCTCTTGCCGTTGTCGAGACGAGGCGCAACTGCAGTGGATCTCGATCTAAACCCCTCGGGCCCAGATCAGACCTCATCGCAGCCAAAATCTCATCCGCCAACGGCCGCCGGAGATCTCCTGGCCACCGCCAACCCGCTGCGCACTGCCGTTGGAAGAGGAGGGAGATGGACGCCGCTGCCCCCACGCGTTACCACCGGCCGAGGACTACGCCGCCGCCGCCGCCGCCTCACCACAGGGGCTTCGCCCCGCGGCGTCCAAAGCGACGGCGGCGATAGTGCGAGGCGATGGAGGGGGAGGGCTGAGGGCGGTGTGGACGGGGACTCCCCGGGGGCGGCGCGGTGCCGCCGCCTCGGGGGAGAGAGGTCAGGAGGAAAGGAGGAGAGGAGGAAAACCATAACATGTTAATCAATTAATAGCAGATTTGTGGTTTGCCATTAGCAATATCCATTATGTAGAATGATCATCTGGGATTGGGGACATTGCAGCAACCATAACATGTGGTTTAATCCTTTATACTTCTCGCTCCACAGATATGTTAGACAAATCAAACAGCAGAGTTCAAGGAATCGACACAGGTCTTGTGCCAAGCCGGGTACTGACACAAACTCGAGTCGACGTGATATTCAAGAAAGAGACGGAGACAAGATCAAAGCTTAGCAAAGCTTGGGCAAAATGGTTCCGCAGCAACGGGGTTCCTGAAAGTAAAGCAGACTGCCCACACTTCCGCAATGCCATGAAGTTAACGCAGCAACTAGGTACCCGCTTGCCTGTTCCTACAGGCGGTGAACTAGGGGGCATAAATCTGGACGCTGAGGAAGAACTTTCGTAAGTAGATGCACATGTTAACTACTTATCCATGGCCTGGTGACTCGCCTTTGTAAGGGTTAGTTAAGTGCTGCCTCATGAACTGTTCTGTGTTCTGAGTTCTGGTTGCTTATGAACTTTGGTCTAGCGATGTTGAGTTGGTTATGCACCATTTTGGTAATTTCCTCAACTTTGATGTAAGAAACGGCCTTGTTCGTAACTAAGTACAAGTAGGTATTTCATCATATCGTTTTTATTTTGATCTTCTTGCGGGTTATGAAGATATTGGTTATTGTGTGCCTCGGTCACTTGATTGTTGTGTGTGTGTGTGTGTGTTGTTGGGCGGGGGGGGGGGGGGGGGGGGGGCGTTGTGTCAATGGCTGTGATTTTGTAATTCCTAGCTGATTAATGGCTTCGTTAATTCAAAGCTGAGCTCTTTCTGAGTCTTTGGTCTTAAAAAAGAGTGAAATTGGTTAGGATAATTTTTGATTGAATCCACTTTCGAACCGTTTTTATAAGCTACGGTAAGAGATATTTGCCATCTGAACCGAATCCAAGTCCGACTGATAGGATACGGTATAGGATATGATACTACTATTGTTCCGAGTCTATTTTTAAAAGGATAATCCGACATATTTAAATAATGATATTCAATTTATGTGTAAAGTTTTAAGTATTAACTAGCAATACGTGAATGTCATCTTTGCTTATGAGACGAGGCATATGCTTATTAGTGATTTATTTGGCTTATTTCAGTATTTTCTAGTGTTTTATGTGTGCTTAAAGTGTACAAGTATTAAGATTTTCTCGTTGTTTCTGTATAATTTTAGTTTAAATCATCTATATATTCCTCCTATATTGTATGTGGTATATGACAGTTTTCGGTCCAACCCGTTCCTTTACCGTACCATGTCTGAATCAGCCATAATCCGGCACTTGAATCTGCTTGCATTGTGCTTTTTGGCACTGAAGTAAGTACATCGGAATGTGCTTTACCCAAATATACACTGGGAAAATGCTGGAATCAGATTTTGGCTGATTTTTCAAAGCTGATTCGAATAGCTGTTTGTTTCAGAAAAGTTGTACCTGGTCCTGAAACTGAAACAAACACCGCCTAAGTGTCCCTGCGTTGTCTCGGTTAGCGATGCCGGTTGAGTTACAATGATTATACCGGAGCTGAACTGAGCTAAAACATCAGTTAACCAACAATCTCCTACATAAAACAAAATCCCATCAACACGGAATGTTACAATGGTTTCTCCAAATCTAATCCTACAACCAATCTCTCTTTCTTTTCACCCGTACACATTGCACCGATCAATCAGTGCTCCGGCGACCTCCATCTATCGCAGCAGATGGAGCGCGAGCAGCACCAATGGCGCGGCGACTAGCCGCGCCGAGGTTGCGGCGCGTGATGTCGCTGCTGCGCCCGTCACGTCGCCGGTGGCCATGTTGGCGAGCCAGGCGTCGCTGCTGGCGCCCCCGAGGATCACGCCCTGCCCCTGGATGCTGCCGCCACCACCAGTCCCGGCCTCGCCGCCCATCGGCATCGGCATGCTGTCCTGGTTGGCGTCCGTGAACGTCATCCCCGGCATCATCGCCGGCGTATCCGTCGCAGGCACCGTCGTTGTCGGCGTCTCCATCCGAGGCACCGTCGTCGGCGTGGGGGTCGTTTGCGTCGGCGTCGTGGCCGCCGGCACCGTGGTCGACTTCTGGCTGCTCGTGTGACAAAGGACAGAACAGGGGCACGTGGTGAGGTCACGGGAATGGCGGAAACAGTAAACCAAATGCACATAACGGCAAAGGAAGCTCGTCCTTTATGTCCACCCTGTTCTGCTGCTAAGCTAAAATATCTTGCTAGATTCAGATCTGCAGATCTCTTCCATTTTAATCACACGGAAAGTCACTGATCTCTGAGACAAATCAGCCCCCTTTGGCAAGGCAAGAACCAACCAGATCCGGACTTGCAGGGCGTCAATGGAGGAGAGCTGAGAGTGAGGCTGACCTCGGGGTGGCGCCGGGGCAGAAGGTGACGGTGTAGTCGGGGCCGCCGGCGCAGGTGAAGGTGGAGGTGGGGTCGTCGAAGGCGTAGCTGTAGGAGCGCGGGCAGGCCATCTTGAACACCTGCGAGTAGGACGTCGGCCGGCACGTCCCGGGGTTGGCGTAGGCGCCGCTGCAGCAGTACTCGGGTCGCCCGAACGCGTCGCACGCGCTCCGGCAGGCAGCGCCGCCGCCGGACCGGAGCTCGGCTGGGCACATCGCGTTCAGGTCCGCCGCGCACCCCGCCGAAGCGCAGGACCCGGCGCTCGACGCGCCGCCGGGGCGCTCTCCGGAGGACGGCTCCACCAGCACCGGCAGGTTGTACCCGTCCACCAGGCTGACGTCGTAGAAGTCCAGCCCGCCCGTCCCGTCGAGCGTGAACTCGGCCAGCGTCGCGGGGGGCGCCGCGCCGGCGCCGGCGCACTCGGCCGTGCCGGAGCCGCAGTCGCCGGTGGCGCAGACGAGCCGCCCCGACGCGCCGTCCTGCGCGCATCCGGTGCGGGCCCAGAGGCGGCCGGACCAGGCAGAGGGCGCCGGCACCGCGCGCGACGCGCCCGGCGGGAGCTCGAACCCCGTGGTGCCGAGCCGCGCTGTGCCGGCGTTGGACAGGACGCCCGGCCACACCGTGTCCGCGCACCGGTTGACGAACGTGAACATCGCCGCCTCCCCCTCTGCACACCACCAAGAAATACAGCGCGCCGCGTCAGCTCGCCCGCCATTACACTACCGAAGCAAAGAAGAAACCAGGAAGCATCAATTTACCGCAAATCTATTTACCTCTCCATGAAATCAGAAGGAGCACAATGACGGCGATACATCCCGGCAACCCCATCGAGGATGGCTGCTAGCGGACGCAATGCAGAGCTCGGCGACAAGGGCGTGCAATGTCAGGACAGAGCAGCGCCTCTACTGCTCACTCTCACTCTTCAGCAACTGGTAATGGTGTGTGGTAGCGTGACAGTCGGTTGATCTGGAGGAGATGGAGAAAGACGAGGGCAACGGGCTCCCAGGATAGGGGAGGGGGAATCTTTAGTGTGGCTCCCGATGAACTTTACTTTAGCCTTTGTTTGGGCACCCCGGTGGCAACGAGCATGGGCACACTTACGGTAAAATTCTATTCTGCTTGGGCTGGCTCGCGAAACTATCTACTCCCTCCGTCCGGGTGTATAAGTCATCTTAGGAGTAGCACCATGACCTAGGTGGCTGTAGATTGGCTGAGGAGGAGCACCGCGACCAGCTTAATTTCCAATCAGAGCGCTGCACAAAAGGAAGCAAAATCAGCATTTAATAGGATGTCTTTTCAGCTCTCCATGCAGGCCCACGTACGTGATACTCCAGCCGCGATCAACGCCCAGCATGCAAAACTGTCTTCAATATCCTGCCTAACCAACGCCCAGCCGCGATGCATGCATTTGCCGTTCTCGTGCGAGCGCCTCCTCTTCCTCCCCGCGCATCTTCTTCCTCGGCGCGCCTCCTCTGGCCGAAAATTTTCAGTCCAAATCTTCCTCCCGCGTATCCTCCTTCCTCCCCGCGCCTCCTTTAGCTCCAAATTTTTGGTTTTAGATCAACCGCGCGAAGCTGTGAAATACATCTATAAATAGGTTACCCCATGGCTGCAACTTCTCACATTCATCTTCCTCCTCCCGTCAATGGTGATGTTCGATCTCAACGAGCCACCACCAGTAGATGAAGTAGTGGAGGATGGAGCAGGCCGTGGTGGAGAGGATGGAGGAAGCTGGCCGCCGCCACCAGAAGCGCTGGTGGTAGGTGCTCGAGATCGAGGCACATCAGATGCCGTCGTCCTAGGTGGTCGCCGGCCGCCACCTCTAGGCATGGCAGGCCGTCCGCGTGGCGGCTTCTTCTATACCAGCGGTGATACGACGCCGGGGCTCCCACCGCTCGGCCTAGTTCGTCGTCCTCGCGCCGTTTATACTCCAAGCATCGGCGATGCAGCGTCGGACATGCCACCGTCCGGCCTCCTTGGACGAACCATGCCAAGCTTTACGATAGGCACGGCAGGAAGCGAGCCAGTCGTCCCCGTGCGCCGCGTTGGGCTGTCCCGTAGGCCTCGCGGCGGTTGTACCGGTGAGGCAGGATCCAGTCGTGGTGGCGGGAGCAATCGGGCACGAGGCCTCCATGGCGCCCATCTGCTGCTGGACAAACTCCTCCTCCATGGCGCCCATCTTCTTCTCCATGGCGCCCATCTGCTGCTGGACGTCCTCCTCGTCCATGCCTCTCTTCCTTGCCTTCACGATCTGATCCTTCATGGCGCCCATCTTCTCCTCCATGGCGCCCTTCACCTTGCTGCAAGTCTTCTCCATGGCGCCCTCCTCCTCGTCCATGCCTCTCTTCCTTGCCTTCACGATCTGATCCTTCATGGCGCCCATCTTCTTCTCCATGGCGCCCATCTTCTCCTCCATGGCGCCCTTCACCTTGCTGCAAGTCTTCTCCATGGCGCCCGCATCCTCCCTCATCTCCATGGATCCAATCTGGAAACCTTCTCCTTCCATGGCGAACAGCCTGCTTTTTCTCTCCTACCCCGTGTTTCCTTCTGCCATGGCTTATAAAGGATGGGAAGAACAGCATGCACGGCATGCAGATTTCGTTTCACACTAGAGAAGAGGTAAAACGGGAGGAGAGGGGTTTCCACGTGGGGAGAACGAGGCAGCGGAGGGAATCGAGGAACAAACAGAACGCTCGTTAATGAGGCTGGGAGGGTAACGAGGAGAATTTAATGTTACACGCCTAAACGTTTTGGGAAAATCTGGTTTTCGTAAGATGACTTATACACCCGGACGGAGGGAGTATACGGTTTTGATTGTAAGAGCATCTCGAGGCTCGAGCGCACCTTTTATATCGCGCCGACCCATAAAATATCTGTCAGTTTATAGTATTGCTCGGAAAAAAATGGCTCGAAGAGATATCATATCGGACAGCGGTCCTTTAAAGTTTTTACGGGGCGCGGCAAATTCTTCCCCTCAACCTTTAGAAACACGGGGCGGGAGGCTGACCCCTATCGCTAGCAAGATTTGGCGGGAGGGACATTTCCGCGCGGCAGTTCCTGCTCTTCCTTCCGTCCGTCGCCATTATTCTTCCTCCGCCCGCTCCGGACCACCATCCCAGGCTCTGTAGCACCACCATGGACGCCTCCCAACCAACGCCCGTCGTCGTGGAAGTCATGGACGCGTCAACCCCTCAAGCAGATCTCATCGCCAGCCGTGTCGCGCCCGTCGCCGTTCAAACCTCGACCGCCCATCCCCGCAAGCGCCAGGGCAACATTGTCGTCCAGAGCGGCGCTCCTGCAGTCGCCGCTGGGAAGGCACGCCCGCCCGCCCCGCGGCCTCTGCGAATCCGGTGCAGGCCGTCCCCACCCCGCCGTTAAAGATGCGCAAGGTGGCCGGGGTCAAATGCAAGAAGACGACCACAAAAGGTCATGCGAGCACCGTGCCACCACCTCCTTTGATCGCTACCCCAAGAGCTCCCCCGAGGACGCCCGCCACCGACGTTGCTGCCGCCGCCCCCGAGGTGTTCGACGGAATGGGCGCAAGGTATGAATCTTTGATTTTCTTGTGGTTGTTTTTACTTTTTGCCATTGCGATTGTACGTGACTTGAGGAGCGAAAATGTAGCATCGATTTGCATGATGCGACTGCCAAATTTTTGCACATGTTGGACGACAACGCCATCGACATTGATCAAGCCTCGATCGGTAATTACGGCTACAATGAGATGGATGGTGGTGTGCACGGTCACGGTGAAGAAGAAGATGAGGTGGAGGTGATTGGGGAGGGGGTGTTCGACCAATCGCAAGCAAAAGTGCATGCGAGATCGAATAACTACACACAATTGGAAGATCGAGTCTTGATCAAGGCTTGTGAATCTTTGTCTCTTGATGCATGCACCGGCACTGACCAAACCGCCAAGCAGTATTGTCAAAGGATAGATGACCAAATCTTTCGAATGATGTCAAAGTATCCCTCGAGGATGCCCCGCACCTATCGGTCACTCCAAGGTCATTGGGATATGATCAAGCCGATTTGTAGCTGTTGGAGCGGTTGCTTGGAGCAAGTACACAATGCACCTCCAAGTGGTACTGTTGAAGCCGGTTATGTGAGTTTGTTTTCACGTCCCAGGTAGTGCAAAATGATTATGTGAGTGGTTGCGTGTGACATACTTTGATATTGTTTTCATTTTGTAGCCCAAAATTGCGCAAGAAAGGTACAAGGACATGGACACTTCCAATAGCATGTCATTTACACTAGTGTTGGGAATTGCTTCAAAATAGCGAGAAGTGAAAGTTGATTGACAAAGAATCTCCACCAAAGAGAGGTTCACTCACCAAGTTGGATGATGATGGCCCAAGAAACAAGAACAAGCCCGATGGAAACAAGAAGGTCAAGGACAAGATCAAGAGGGAAGCGGAGGCATCAAGCTTGTGGGACAAGATAAGTGCCATGGTGCAATCAAATGAGTTGATGGTGGCCAAGACATTGGAGGCAAAGAAGGAGTTGGCTGACAAGAAGGCGCAAGAGAAGCAAGAAAAGTGGCAATTACTCAAGGAGGAGGGGTTGCGCAAGGCCGCCATTGAGGAGAGAAGAGCCCTTGCGGAGGAGAACAAGGCCCGCCAAGCTTCTTCAAGAGGAGAACAAGATCATGACGATGAACCACAATGACATGGACGACCTTACCAAAAAATGACATGATATTGTAAGGAGGGAGATCTTGGAGAGAAGGAAGCAAGCAGCGATGGGTGGTGGCTTCGGTGCCAGCGGTGGAGAGTGATGATGATGATGATGATGGTCATGGAGGTGGTGGTGGCTTTTGCATCGGTGGCAGTGGTGTAGAGTGATCATGATGATGATGATGATGATGATGATGATGATGATGGTCATGGAGATGGTGGTGGCTTTTGCATGAGGTTCTTTTGGGTCATGGATGAAAACTATGCTTAATTTCCGTGCAAACTATGTTTGATTGTTCGAATTTGTAGCCATTTATCGAAATTACTGTCAAATTGTCTACTTTGTTTTTTTGTTTTAAGGGCTCACGCGGCCTGCGGCGGAACAGACCCCGCAAGGCCGAAGTCAGCCTTGCGAGGTCTGTTCCGCCGCATCCCGTGCAAGCCCTCAAAACACGTTTTCCGCGACCCTTATAATCACTCTAAAGGAACATGCGGTAAGGGATCTGCTCGTCTGTAAAATTCATATTCCCTGGTGATCTACCCTATATTTCTTTATGGAGGGAGTACAGGTGTACTCTACCATTGAAGAGAAGAAATGAGTATTTTACAGGGGACTTTGTTTAGATGGTAAAAGAACATCTACAGCCGGACGACCCATATCCTCCCCAAACGTCTAGACGGTCTGCCCTCCGAATCGAAATTTGGCACTTAAGGGCGCTCCTCAAACGCAGTTCAAATGTCCGGTTGTCCGGCAACCCCCATGCCCAGCCCATATGTAGGGCGGATACAGGGAGGTTTGGACGTGTCTGGACACCGCCGCCACATCGGACTAACCCACTATGGCCCAGGTAATCCCAACCCATGTGCCCACAAATACCTCAGCCGCATGACCAAACCCTAGTCAATCACACTCTCTGATCCATTCCAATCTCCTCCCCTTCCTCTCCCCGCCCTATTCCCTCTACCTCCGCCTTGGTCAGGCATGAATCCAACAACAATTCCGATGTGATTGTCTGAGAGAAGCTAGTCGCGGAATCCCCAAGATCAGCCAAGTCGGACGACAAGGAGCTAACGTTGCACATTGTCCCCCCTCCCCCCGCTCCTGGATGGACCCGGGTGGGAGATCGTCCTCGTCGGTGGCCCGGGTGGGCAGCCGTAGCTCCGCACCAGTCCGTGGCAGCACGACATGGTGTGCCTCCCCGGTCAGGTGGCAGGTCGACCAGTTATGTTCGAGACCACCCGCAGCTGCTCCTCCCGGGCGATGCTGGGTTCTAGTGCCCGTAAGGTAGACAAAGACCGAGGGCTGTATGTATCACCGTGCAATGAAGAGGGTGGTGCAAGCCGCATCCAACTGCTATGGCTGCGGGTCCTGCAGATCCTCGTTGGAACCGCTGCCACCTGCCAACGACGATGACGAGGCCCTCCGCGACGCCATTTGCCACTCGTACACCTTTGCGGAAACGGACACTCACCAACGTCACTTTAATAATGTGGTGGCGCTCCACATCGGGCTCGAGGAGTCAGAGAGGCTGGTGAGATAGAGGGCTATGACATCGGAGAGAGCCGCAAGGCTCACGATGGAGGAGGCACGTGTCGCCCGTCGCATGGCAGGGATCATCTTCTCCTCCTCCTCGAATGGTGACACCACCGACGATGATGATCCACCCATCGCCAACGCCTACGCCAGGGACAACCGGCGCTCCCGGGACCGTAAGAGGAAGTGTCGGACTTACAAGTGGTGAACACAACCCGACTCCCTATGTTTAATTACTTTTTAATCTTGCGTTTTAGTTAGTAGTGAACTGACCGCCAAACTAGCTTGCATGCTTTTGTATGGATTTGGGTGCGGACATATGGGGAGTGTGGTTGTGGACAGGGACAAATGAGGTGTGGCCGTCAATGATCGCCAACGCACCCAACCGCTTTCGAGGGCGTTTAGGGGGCCAAATTAGGCAACAAGTGTTGTAGATGCTCTAAGGGCATCTCCAACGTCGTCCCCTAAAACAAACACACTATTTGTCCACGAAGTGGTTTGGACCAGTCCGTGGACTCGTGTGCGGAAGCCGGCCATGGAACCGCATCCCCTAAATGTCTTCCTAGGTCCAACCAATCTCATTTTCCATGTATAGAAATGTGAGCAAATTGAAGTGTGCTATTCATAACACTCGATCACAACCAAAAAAGAGGTGGATGTTCATAGTTTTTACATGCACCCAATCGTAAAAGTTTCAGTCCGATAGTGTGCAAAAATGGCATTTTTTCCTACCAGATAGGTTGTCTGAGCCTTCTAGCTCACTCTGTCGCCGGCTCCTCCTAACCACCCGCCTCCTTCTCGTTTGCCTCCATCTCGACGCCAAGCGCTTGAACGTATTGACATGGACGACACACACGATCATCGTTGCATCGTTATCCAACTTGTCCATCCTCATGGTCAATATTCCGGTATCCTCCGAAGAAGCCGCGAGCTCAACCCTCCTCTCTTTGAGCTTGGTACTCTTCGAGGTTCTTCTTCTTAGGGCATGTTCTAAACTCCTCTGGCTTCTGAAAACTTCACATATCCAGCTTCTTCTCCTCGCTTCTAACTCCACCTAGCGATCGCAGGAGCGTTCGAGAGCATCGGCAGCTTCTTCGAGCGCTACAGCCCAGCTGGGAGGTTGCTGGGCCAGTTTGGGCCGGTTGGAGGCAGCCTAGCTTGGGCTATCGGTCGAGAGAAGGAGCCCTGTACCAATTCGATCGAGGGAGTGAGGAGCGATCTGTTCCAGCGAGCGTACCGGTTCGATCTGAAGGCACTTGGCGGTGGCAGTTGGATGTAAGAAAGGGTGAACTCCAGATTCCATGTTTTGGTGGAGCTGGGCCTCCGTCGCTCCTCGTTTTTGCACTGGCGTCGGCCTTAGCTTCCGGAAGCTAGCTTCTCGCTGATATATCGTTCGACTCGGCTCCCGCTTCAGGAATTTGTGAAGCGTGGAGTTGGAGGAGATCCGAACACGCCCTTAGTTGCCGTCATCAAGATGTTAAACCTCTCCGCCTTATTTTCCCCCTTCACGTCGGAGCGTTTGACACATGCCTCCTCCTTCTTTGCCAAGATGCTCTTGAACCTCTCCGTCATCTTGGTTGCCGCCCCTTCTCGCTTCTCCTTATCCTCCGCCCACTTCTTTCCCCTAAACGACCTTCCAAACTTCTCGGGCAACTCTTTTGTTGGTGGGTTGGATCACCCGCTTCTTCTTCATTGCCGATGCTGACGGTCTTGATGGAGTTGGCGGTGCATAGTTGCCACTTGGGTTACCCATTAAACTTCAACCAATAATTCATGAGGACGAAGTTCCTCTTCTCCACCTTCAAGAATAAGTTGCACACACGGGATGCTAGAAAAAAAAGACATTGTCAACAAGTTGCATATTCGATCAAATGACCAACACATAGAGCATTGGTGACCCATAAGTATATGGGATCTATCATAGTCCTTTCGATAAGTAAGAGTGTCGAACCCAACGAGGAGCAGAAGAAAATGACAAGCGGTTTTCAGCAAGGTATTCTCTGCAAGCACTGAAATTATCGGTGACAGATAGTTGTATGATGAGATAATTCGTAACAGGTAACATGTAACAAAAGTAAACAAGGTGCAGGAAGGTGGCCCAATCCTTTTTGTAGCAAAGGATAAGCCTGGACGAACTCTTATATAAAGCAAAGCACTCCCGAGGACACATGGGAATTATTGTCAAGTTAGTTTTCATCATGCTCATATGATTCGCGTTCGTTACTTTGATAATTTGATATGTTGGTGGACCGGTGCTTGGGTTCTATCCTTCCTTGGACAAGCCTCACACTTATGATTAACCCCTCTTGCAAGCATCCTCAACTACGAAAGAAGAATTAAGATAAATCTAACCATAGCATGAAACATATGGATCCAAATCAGCCCCTAACGAAGCAACACATAAACTAGGGTTTAATCTTCTGTCACTCTAGCAACCCATCATCTACTTATTACTTCCCAATGCCTTCCCCTTGGCCCAAATCATGGTGAAGTGTCATGTAGTCGACGTTCACATAACACCACTAGAGGAGAGACAACATACATCTCATCAAAATATCGAACGAATACCAGATTCACATGATTATTGTAACATCCCAAATTTCCAATTTGGCATGTTATACATAGGTCATCCATGCATATCATATTTTATTGATTTTCGTTTGCAATCCTCAAGATCCTAAGCAACTCAAGGACCTTCGGAGAGAGTTGGGGATTTTCTAATTTTCATATTTGAAATTTTATCAAATAGTGAAGACGAGGATTTGTTTCTAATTATTTTCTCTCTCGAAAATATTTCATTTTCAAATATTAAATGAGGGGAGATAATATGACTTCTCCAAAATAATTGAAATATTGGAGTTAAAATGTTAAAATCATTTTTGGATTTTTATTTGAGTTATTCGGGATTTTTATTTGCCCTAGAAAAATGTGCACGTTTTAAAAAATTGCATTTTAGGGGCCAAGAAAAGTTCATGTTGTTCTAAATATTTTATTTAGACAGAGAAAACTTGTTTTGGAATTTTTAGATTTTTATTTATTTTTCTAGGAATTTTTCTTTCAGCGGAATGTTTTTTTTTAAAAAAACCTCGCGCCCTACTGGGCCGAAGGCCCAGCCGAGCAGGCCGGCCCGCGCCGCCGCCGCCTTCCCCGCGCTCCGCCGTGCTTGGCACGGACGCCGAGGGAGTCCGAGCCGGACTCCACCCGGGCGCCCCTTCCCCAAGCCGCCCGCCCCACCCTCCTATATATGCCGCCGCCCCACCGCCACACCACCACCCGGCCACCACCCGCCACCGCCGGAGCCCCGAGCCCGAGCCGCCCCGGAGCCCCGATCCGCCGCCGCCCGATCCGCCGCCGTCACCCCGCGCCGCCGCCGCCACCCCGCAGCCACCCCGCAGCCACCCCAAGCCCCGCCGCCCTCGCCGAACCCGCCGGAGCCGCCCGCCCCGCCGGACGCGCCTCGCCGGAGGTACCCGACCCCGCCGCCAGTTTTTTTTAGAAACACTTCGTTTTTTTTAAACCCTAGTTTATTTTTTTATAGATCGGTTTATTTACTTAGCGAACGTTCGTTCGACCGTTCGTTTCAACGAACGTGTTCACCGTTTAGTTTCTGCTAACGAACGCACATTCGTTTAGCCGTTCGTCGTTTTTCTTTTTATCGGATTTATTCCGCGGTTATTCTGATCGCGATTTCTGATCCGATATTCAAACATGTTTAACTTTTCGCTCGTTTATCGGAATCAGGCGATCCAAGCGCCTGGAGTTTCATCTCGAAACCCTCTTTCCGAATAATCAACTCAAACAAGATTTTTATTCTGTAAAACTTGGCTTAGATCCAGATTAGTAAAACGAAGTTGTTTCTTCTGTCGTTTGAGTTACGTTGCTTCGTTTGATTTGATTCTTTTTGCAAACCGTAGTTCTTAAGTTGAACTCTCCAGTCAAACTCTTTTATTTGGAGTTCTACTTGTGCATCTTTGATTGTTGCTTATGTATGTTATTGTTTGCTTGCGATAGAATTCCCGGAGTGTGAAGCGTGTTACTACGAGTCTCTAGGATTCACGGATCGTCAGCAAGGCAAGTAACACATTGATCATACTCTTTTCATACCCAATTTTTATGCATTAGTTTCAATCCTCAAACATTGCATGACTAGGATGCCTTTAACATGTGGGTATTGGGAAGTAGTTGATGAGGTAGAACCTATTGCCCTGTTTATTATCAAACCCTTGGGAGTTACTTCTACGTTATGCTTATATTGCCATGCTATGCTCGTAGACGTGGATTGGGTTTGAGTGATATCCATGACATATGTGAGATTGTTAATTAATGGTTTACTTAAGGTGGCAACTTTAGTACACATCTGGGTGGATTGAGGCACCTGGGGTATCCAGTGATTACCTGTTTTATTTTTGGAAATCCCGGGGTTATCGTGTGATTCTCCTATGGACCGCCACCCAGGCTCAAAGGGAACTGAGTCTATTCATGCTAGAAACTTCCGTGTGCAGCCGCAAGCTATTATGGGCTCTAGCATAGTTGAGTAAGTTGCGTGAAGCCCTTGAAGAGGTGGATCAGCAGGTAGTGGGTTTGTAGGTTTGGTATGGTCTGCCCGGAGTAGAAAGTTAATGCTTCTAAAAGACTGTGTCTCGGTCATCCGTCTCTCAAACACCATGCAGTGCGAGAATCAACGGAGGCGATCGAGTCTTGCGGGGAAAAGTGCGCAAACCTCTGCAGAGTGTACAATCTAATCATGGTTAGCCGTGTCGCCGGTTATGGACAATTCTGAGTATCTAGTACCTGAGTATTCGCATGTATCTCAACACTCTTAATTAATCTTGTTGGGTTGTTAAGTACTTTTAATTGGGATCATTGAGTTGGGGTTACCTTCTCAAATGATGTTTCAACTACCATGATAGTTAAATTAAAATTGATTCCTTTGAAGTAGGAAAAATTGGCTTTTTGCAAAACTGTAACCATAGAGCTTTCCACCAGCCAAATATGCATGTAGTGGTAGCATTATTCTGTTATTGCTCTTTTGTGTTACATTGCCAGCATATTCCATGTGCTGACCCGTTCTTGGGCTGCAACGTATTATGTTGCCGATTTTTCGGACGAGGAGTAAGGTTCGTAGGTCGTTGCCGTGTAGCTCAGCTATGCCGTTGGAGTTGATGGACTCACTTTATCTTCCAAGCCTTCCGCTGTTATCGCATTAGATGGCCTTAAGCCATATTATTGTAATAAGTTCTCTTTTGAGACATTCGATGTAATAAGTGTGTGATTGCTACTCTGTTATAAATCCTTCGAAGTACTGTGTGGTGTCAGCATTACTGATCCAGGGATGACACCTGAGCACAGAGATTTGACCATCTGAGGTCGGGTCGCTACAAGATGGTATCAGAGCACACACTGAGTGTAGGACACGACCACTAAGATAAACCATAGGTCACACCTCTCTTCTCATTTCTGACTCCTCTTCTTTTCCACTCTTTAGGATGAAGGAGATGAAGACCAAGTTTGCACAACCGGATGAAGACACACCTTTTGGACGCCACTTGAAGGAAGTCACTAGGTACTTGAATATTGGAATACCAAGCTTCACTGGGACGAACAACGCCACTCTACCGGAAGAAGAGCGCTGGATGATTCAAGTACGAGTTCCAGGAAGGACGTTCTTGCCAAATTCTAAACCCATAGAGTTTTCTTTCGAAGCACCCACTTGGAGCCTTGGCAAGAGTATGGCAACTCATATTACCATGGGACGCATTGGAGAAATCTACAACAAGGAACTAGAGGATACCACCTATCAAATATGTGGGCGCCGAGATGAACAATGGGAGATGATCAGCACCAGGAAGGACAGATCTGTCGCAGCCTTTATCCAAGAGCAAAACCAGCACATTCGACGTCAGGAGAACCAGATGTGCGTAGACATGATCAAGTTGAAGAAGGCGAAGACCAGGATCATCGAGCTGGAGGAAGAACTTAAGTTCACACGCGATGGATATGAGGAGGAAATCAAGACCCTATTGGAGAAGAATGACGACCTAGTTGAGAAGATCGGAATTTTTATGGGAGGATCAGTTCCGAAAGAAGACCCCATTCACCCGGACAACTACATCATCATCGACGACACAGATTCAGATTCAAGTGATGATGACTATGAAGATGAAGCTGGAGCAGACATCATGGAGTCTTCCACCGATCAAAATTTCTAGATGACCACCATATGATAATAGCATTTTCCCCATGTAACTAGTATTAGTGAGCACTTTTGCGATAGTCCTAGACCGCTTTGTATGCCCTTGCTTGATTGATTGAATGAATGCTTGTGTTTGCCTCATATACATATGGGTAGTGTTTCTCCCCTAGATCTTTTTCTATTCTAATCTCTTCCATCTAAACCCACCAGATGCCTCCGAGGAGAGACCCCGATTTTGTTTTCCCACCGGAGATCACCCAGTTGATCCAGCAGCAGAATGCCTTGATGCAATTGCTAGTTCAGAACCAGGGCAATGCCAATAACAACAATGCCAACAACAACCCGCCGCCAGTGGATAACCTCGCCCGTTTCTTAAGGTTACAGCCGCCAGTGTTCTCCAGTAGCATCGAGCCAATAGTTGCAGATGATTGGCTACGTCGTATTGGAAGGGAGTTAACCACCGCAGGATGCACAGATGCTGAGAAGGTGCGTTTTGCCGCACACCAACTGGATGGACCTGCAGCAGCATGGTGGGAGAATTTCACAGCCACCTATCCTATCAACACTATCACATGGGCTCAGTTTCAGCAGGCTTTTCGCACTGCCCATGTCTCAACTGGAGCTATGCAGATGAAGAAGCGTGAGTTTCACAATCTACGCCAGGGGAACCATACTGTTGGCCAGTACGTGGATGAGTTTAGTAAGTTAGCACGTTATGCCCCTGATGATGTGGCCACAGATGCCGCAAAGTAGGAGAAGTTTATGGAAGGGCTGAATGATGAGATGAGCATGCAGATGATGGTAGCAACCTTCAACAACTACCAGGAGTTGGTAGATAAGGCCCTAATGATTGAAGGGAAGCAGCAGCAGATTGATAATCGTAAGAGGAAGTATGGACAAGGGAAATACAACTCAGGAGCTCACCAGAAGCCCAGCTTGACCCCGAACTCGGGAGGACTTGTTCATAACCATGGAGGACATAACCATGCTGGAGGAGGATCGCATAACCATAATGATGCGAAGAACGGGAGTGGGAATGGAGCCAACAATAACCAGAACCGCTCTAACCCATCTACACCCGCAAAGAGAGACTTAAGCCAAGTTGTTTGCTACAAGTGCGGGAAGATAGGGCACTATGCCAATGACTGCTTTGAAGGAAAGAATGGGAATAGAAACGGGAGCGCAGGGAAGAAGCCCAATCCATTCAACAAAGGACAAGTGAACCACGTTAACGTGGAGGAGGTTGAAGAGCAGCCGGACGCGGTAATAGGTAAGTTTTTGGTTCAGTCATTTACCGCTATTGTTCTTTTCGATACTAGTGCATCGCATTCATACATATCAAGGGGATTTGTGGAAAAGTTTAAGTTACCAACCCAAACCCTTAGGACACCCCTCTTAGTGAGCTAGCCAGGATCAGAGTACATGGCTAGCAGATGGTGCACCCAGATACCCCTAATCATTGGCACACATGTATTTCCGTCTGACCTAATTATCTTGGAGTCGCAAGGATTGGATGTGATATTAGGTATGGACTGGATGTCAAAGTATGGAGGAAGTATTGACTGTGCTAGTAAGTCAATTTATCTTACTACCCCGGAGGGAAAAAGGATTAAGTATGTATCTAGGCATGTGCCTAGGAGGAGCCAAGTAAACGCCCTCACGGGAGTTGTACAGGAGGAAGTACCTGTAGTAAAGGACTTTCCGGATGTTTTCCCCGAAGAGTTACCAGGTATGCCACCGGATAGAGACATCGAGTTTTTGATAGAGCTATTGCCAGGAACAGGGCCGATATCCAAGAGACCCTATCGGATGCCAGCAAATGATCTGGAGGAAATTAAGAAGCAGATTAAGGAGTTGTTGGAGAAAGGTTACATTCGTAGAAGCTCATCACCTTGGGGAGCCCCAGTACTTTTGGTGGAGAAGAAGGATAAATCCCTGAGGATGGTTGTTGATTACCGAGCTCTGAATGAAGTAACGATAAAGAACAAGTATCCCTTACCAATGATCAATGATCTGTTTGATCAGTTACAAGGAGCTAAGGTGTTTTCAAAGATTGATCTACGATCGGGATACCATCAGTTGAAGATCCGAGAGAAGGATATACCCAAGACAGCGTTTACCACACGGTATGGATTATATGAGTATACGGTCATGTCATTTGGACTGACTAACGCCCCTGCCTATTTCATGAGTATGATGAACAAGGTGTTCATGGAGTATTTGGACAAGTTTGTTGTGGTATTCATTGATGATATTATGATATACTCGAAGAATGAAGAGGAGCACACGGAACACTTGCGTTTGGTTCTCGAGAAACTCAGGGAACACCAGTTATATGCCAAATTCAGCAAGTGCGAGTTCTGGTTGAAGGAAGTTGGATTTCTTGGGCATGTTATATCCAGAGAGGGTATAGCAGTGGATCCCAGTAAGGTACAGTCGGTCACTGAATAGTTGGCACCCACTTCAGTTGGCGAGATCCGCAGTTTTCTAGGACTGGCAGGATATTATCGGAGATTCATCGAGAATTTTTCCAAGATTGCTAAACCAATGACTGAATTGTTAAAGAAGGATACTAAGTTCAAATGGACGGAGGAGTGCGAGACAAGTTTTCAAGAGCTGAAGGAGCGATTGACTACAGCCCCAGTGCTGACCTTGCCAGATATACATAAGGAGTTTCAAGTGTATTGTGACGCCTCTCGCTTGGGACTTGGATGTGTGCTCATGCAGGAAGGAAAAGTTGTTTCGTATGCCTCACGACAACTGAAGCCACACGAGTTGAACTATGCCACGCATGATTTGGAGTTAGCAGCCGTAGTACATGCGCTAAAGACCTGGAGACATTATCTTATTGGAAACCGTTGTGATGTGTACACGGATCATAAGAGCTTGAAATACATTTTCACACAGAAAGAGTTGAACCTCAGGCAGAGGAGATGGTTGGAACTTATAAAGGATTACGATATGAAGCTACACTATCACCCAGGAAAGGCCAATGTCGTAGCAGACGCTTTGAGCCGGAAGAGCTATGCTAATGTTCTTGTGAGCAAGGGAATGCCAAAGGAGTTAGCTGCAGAGATTATGGAACTTTGATTGGAGATTGTTCCAAGAGTTTTTCTTGCGACAATGGAAGTTCAGTCGACACTGTTGGACAAGATTCGAGAAGCTCAGAAGGAAGACAAAGAGATTGCTGAGATAAGAGAGAGGATGGGCAAAGGTAAAGCCAAAGGTTTTCGTGAGGATGAGCATGATACCTTGTGGTTTGAGGATCGAATTTATGTCCCCAACAATTCGGAGATCAGGAAGTTGATTCTTCAGGAGGCCCATGACTCACCATACTCGATTCACCCCGGAAACACCAAGATGTATCTAGACTTGAAGGAACGTTTCTGGTGGACTGGGATGAAGAAGGATATTGCCGAGTATGTAGCCGTATGTGACGTATGTCAGAGAGTGAAGGCAGAACATCAGAAGCCAGCAAGACTGTTACAGCCTATGCCAATACCCGAATGGAAGTGGGACAAACTTGGTATGGACTTTATTACTGGATTACCCAGAACCAAGGCAGGATATGATTCTATATGGGTAGTTGTGGATCGATTGACTAAAGTAGCTCACTTCATCCCGGTGAAAACAACGTATACAAGTGCCAAGTTGGCCAAGATATATATGACCAGGATCGTATGTTTACACGGAGTTCCGAGGAGCATCGTATCAGATAGAGGAACCCAGTTTACTTCAAAGTTTTGGCATCATCTACACCAGACTTTGGGAACCCGATTGGAGTTCAGTACAACTTTTCACCCGCAGACCGATGGGCAGACAGAGAGAGTCAATCAGGTTCTGGAGGACATGTTGAGAGCCTGTGCGCTAGATTATGGATCTAGTTGGGATGACAATTTGCCGTACGCAGAGTTTTCTTATAACAACAGCTACCAGGCCAGTTTGAAGATGGCACCGTTCGAAGCTCTCTATGGACGTAGATGCAGAACACCATTGATGTGGGACGAGGTAGGAGACCATCAGTTGTTTGGACCGGATTTGATCAAGGAATCAGAGGAGAAGGTTAAACTGATCAGAGACAGACTAAAGATTGCTCAGTCCAGATAGAAGAGTTACGCAGATTCAAAACGCAAGGAAGTAACCTATGAAATTGGAGATAGAGCTTATCTACGAGTATCACCCTTGAGGGGAGTAAAATGTTTTGGAGTTAAGGGAGAATTAGCCCCGAGATTTGTGGGACCGTACCGTATTTTGGAACGGATGGGAGAAGTTGCCTACAAGCTGGAGTTACCAGAAGGATTGTCAGGAGTTCACGATGTGTTTCACGTATCACAGCTGAAGAAGTGCCACGCTGAGATGGCCGATATACCATTGAATGATACAGTACCTTTGGAGGCGATTCAGCTGGATGATAATCTGACTTATGAGGAGAAGCCAGTAAAGATTCTTGAGTTTGATAGCCGAGTCACTCGCAACAAGGTGATCAAGTTTTGCAAAGTTCAGTGGAGTCATCATACGGAGGAGGAAGCCACCTAGGAGCGAGAAGAGGATATTCGCCAGGACCATCCGCACCTATTTTCTAGCCAACCCGAATCTCGAGGGCGAGATTCATCTTATGGGGGGTAGGTTTGTAACATCCCAAATTTCCAATTTGGCATGTTATACATAGGTCATCCATGCATATCATATTTTATTGATTTTCGTTTGCAATCCTCGAGATCCTAAGCAACTCAAGGACCTTCGGAGAGAGTTGGGGATTTTCTAATTTTCATATTTGAAATTTTATCAAATAGTGAAGACGAGGATTTGTTTCTAATTATTTTCTCTCCGGAAAATATTTCATTTTAAAATATTAAATGAGGGGAGATAATATGACTTCTCCAAAATAATTGAAATATCGGAGTTAAAATGTTAAAATCATTTTAGGATTTTTATTTGAGTTATTCAGGATTTTTATTTGCCCTAGAAAAATTTGCACGTTTTAAAAAATTGCATTTTAGGGGCCAAGAAAAGTTCATCTTATTCTAAATATTTTATTTAGACGGAGAAAACTTGTTTTGGAATTTTTAGATTTTGTTTATTTTTTTAGGAATTTTTCTTTCGGCGGAATGTTCTTTTTTAAAAAAAAAACCACGCGCCCGACTGGGCCGAAGGCCCAGCCGAGCAGGCCGGCCCGCGCCGCCGCCGCCTTCCCCGCGCGCCGCCGTGCTTGGCACGAACGCCGAGGGAGTCCGAGCCGGACTCCACCCGGGCGCCCCTTCCCCAAGCCGCCCGCCCCGCCCTCCTATATATGTCGCCGCCCCGCCGCCACACCACCACCCCGCCACCACCCGCCACCGCCGCCGCCGCCGGAGCCCCGAGCCCGAGCCGCCCCGGAGCCCCGATCCGTCGCCGCCCGAGCCGCCGCCGTCGCCCCGCGCCGCCGCCGCCACCCCGCAGCCACCCCAAGCCCCGCCTCCCTTGCCGAACCCGCCGGAGCCGCCCGCCCCGCCGGACGCGCCTCGTCGGAGGTACCCGACCCCGCCGCTGGTTTTTTTTTAGAAACCCTTCGTTTTTTTTAAAACCCTAGTTCGTTTTTTTATAGATCGGTTTATTTTCTTTGGTTTATTTACTTAGCGAACGTTCGTTCGACCGTTCGTTTCAACGAACGTGTTCACCGTTTAGTTTCTGCTAACTAACGCTCGTTCGTTTAGCCGTTCGTCGTTTTTCTTTTTATCAAATTTATTCCGCGGTTATTCTGATCGCGATTTCTGATCCGATATTCAAACATGTTTATCTTTTCGCTCGTTTATCGGAATCAGGCGATTCAAGCGCCTGGAGTTTCATCTCGAAACCCTCTTTCCGAATAATCAACTCAAACAAGATTTTTCTTCTGTAAAATTTGGCTTAGATCCAGATTAGTAAAACAAAGTTGTTTCTTCTGTCGTTTGAGTTACGTTGCTTCGTTTGATTTGATTCTTTTTGCAAACCGGAGTTCTTAAGTTGAACTCTCCAGTCAAACTCTTTTATTTGGAGTTCTACTTGTGCATCTTTGATTGTTGCTTATGTATGTTATTGTTTGCTTGCGATAGAATTCCCGGAGTGCGAAGCGTGTTACTACGAGTCTCTAGGATTCACGGATCGTCAGCAAGGCAAGTAACACATTGATCATACTCTTTTCATACCCAGTTTTTATGCATTAGTTTCAATCCTCTAACATTGCATGACTAGGATGCCTTTAACATGTGGGTATTGGGAAGTAGTTGATGAGGTAGAACATATTGCCCTGTTTATTATCAAACCCTTGGGAGTTACTTCTACGTTATGCTTATATTGCCATGCTATGCTCGTAGACATGGATTGGGTTTGAGTGATATCCATGACAGATGTGAGATTGTTAATTAATGGTTTACTTAAGGTGGCAACTTTAATACACATCTGGGTGGATTGAGGCACCTGGGGTATCCAGTGATTGCCTGTTTTATTTTTGGAAATCCCGGGGTTACCGTGTGATTCTCCTATGGACCGCCACCCAGGCTCAAAGGGAACTGAGTCTATTCATGCTAGAAACTTCCGTGTGCAGCCGCAAGCTATTATGGGCTCTAGCATAGTTGAGTAAGTTGCGTGAAGCCCTTGAAGAGGTGGATTAGCAGGTAGTGGGTTTGTAGGTTTGGTATGGTCTTCCCGGAGTAGAGAGTTAATGCTTCTGAAAGACCGTGTCTCAGTCATTCGTCTCTCAAACACCATGTAGTGCGAGAATCAATGGAGGCGATCGAGTTTTGCGGGGAAAAGTGCGCAAACCTCTGCAGAGTGTACAATCTAATCATGGTTAGCCGTGTCCCCGGTTATGGACAATTCTGAGTATCTAGTACCTGAGTATTCGCATGTATCTCAACACTCTTAATTAATCTTGCTGGGTTGTTAAGTACTTTTAATTGGGATCATTGAGTTGGGGTTACCTTCTCAAATGATGTTTCAACTACCATGATAGTTAAATTAAAATTGATTACTTTGAAGTAGGGAAAAATTGGCTTTTTGGAAAACTGTAACCATAGAGATTTCCACCAGCCAAATATGCATGTAGTGGTAGCATTATTCTGTTATTGCTCTTTTGTGTTACATTGCCAGCATATTCCATGTGCTGACCGGTTCTCGGGCTGCAACGTATTATGTTGCAGACTTTTCGGACGAGGAGTAAGGTTCGTAGGTCGTTGCCGTGCAGCTCAGCTATGTCGTTGGAGTTGATGGACTCACTTTATCTTCCAAGCCTTCCGCTGTTATCGCATTAGATGACCTTAAGCCATATTATTGTAATAAGTGTGTGATTGCTACTCTGTTATAAATCCTTCGAAGTACTGTGTGGTGTCAGCATTACTGATCCAGGGATGACACCTGAGCACAGAGACTTGACCATCTGAGGTCGGGTCGCTACAATTACTTATAACAAGACTTCTCCTATGTCCTCAGGAACAAACGTAACTACTCACAAAGCATGTGCATGATCATAATCAGAGGAGTATTAATTATCATTAAGGATCTGAACATATGATCTTCCACCGAATAAACCAACTAGCATCAACTACAAGGAGTAATCAACACTACTAGCAACCCACAAGTACCAATCTGAGGTTTTGAGACAAAGATCAGATACAAGAGATGAACTAGGGTTTGAGAGGAGATGGTGCCGGTGAAGATGTTGATGGAGATTGATCCCCTCTCGATGAGAGGATCATTGGTGATGACAATGGCTTCGATTTCCCCCTCCCAGGGGGAAGTTTCCTCGGCAGAACAGCTCCGCCGGAGCCCTAGATTGGTTCTGCCCAGGTCCCGCCTCGAGACGGCGGCGATTCGTTCCAAAGGCTTCCTTCTGATTTTTTCCAGGTCAAAACACACCATGTAGCAGAAGATGGGCATCGGTGGCCTGCCAGGTGGCCCACAAGGTAGGGGGGCGCGCCCTCCGCCCTTGTGGATGGCAGGTGGCCCCCTCTGGTGCTTTCTTCGTCTAATATTTTTTATATATCCCAAAATAATTCTCCGTGAAGTTTCAGGACTTTTGGAGTTGTGCAGAATAGGTCTCTAATATTTGCTCCTTTTCCAGTCCAGAATTCCAGCTGCCGACATTCTCCCTCTTCATGTAAACCTTATAAAATAAGAGAGAAAATGCATAAGTATTGTGATATAATGTGTAATAACAGCCTATAATGCAATAAATATCAATATAGAAGCATGATGCAAAATGGACGTATCAAGCATATCCGACCAACAAGTTGCATATCTGACCAAATGACAAAGACATATAATAAGTGGGCTATAATCCACCTCCTATCCCAACTAGAGGGATATGGGCAAAAGGACGAAAAATTACATAGTTCTAACATTCCACTTCCTCTGCTCAAGGGTAGCCTTGGTCATTCAAAAAGGTCACCTAGGCTATATAAGACCCCACATTGGCATCTAAATAATCCATTCCCGCTTGAATAAACTCAAGGGTAGAAGTCACTCTCCCCCCTCCCTAGAACAAAGACTCAACAGGAGGTTGGGAACTCGATTCCGAGGGATCTAGTAAGGCTCAGACTAGTCGGGAGTCATGGTACTTAGGAAGCGGCAACACCCCACGTGTGGCGTGCGCCGAGCACCACTCTTGATGACTCTCCTCATAGGATGTAGGTCGTGCTTCGACGAGGCGACTTAACCTTATTAAAACATTGTTGTGTTACTTTATCACATACACCCTCATCTACTGATACTTCTCAAATGTATCTACAATTTTTGATTGTTTCATTGCTATTATATTACCATTTTATAGCAATTTAAAATATTTTTCTAGACTAACTTATTGATTTAGCGCCCAGTGTTGGTTCTTGTTTTCTGCTTATTTTTGGTTTCGCAAGAAATCAATATCTACGGAGGTCAAAATCACTTGCCACTTTAATAAGATTTTTTTTGGGGCAACACGAAACACCAAAAGCTTCGGGAGAGATCGAGAAGGCAAGCCATGAGCCCACACGGCCACCCCGCATGGCCAGGGGTGGTCGCGCCACCTGCCCGTGTGGGCCTCCCTGCACTGCCTTGACCCGAATCCATCGCCATAATTGCCTATAAATACCGAAACCCTTTGCCATATTTTTAGAAGAATGTTATCGCCGCCAGAAGCCACTTTTCCATGAAGATCTCATCCGGAGGCCTGTTCCGGAGCCCTACCGGTCACTCTGTGCATTTTAAAACCGAACCGAAAAACCATACCGAAAATAAACCGAACCGAACCGAATTCACGATTTTTATGGTTTCTGGTTTCGATATGGTATGAACTTTTCATACCGTTTTGAATTTCGGTTTTTATGGTATATACCGAAAAACCAAATGGTTAACCGAATAAACCGAAATAAAAATATATATATCCTGAGGCAAACAACGATACAAGTAGTCATTTTTCTTGTATAAGAGTAAAATTTCCTGCAAAGAACACCCATTTTTTCTTGTAACGTAGTAATTTTTCTCTTGCAAAAATGCTAACCACGTCGTCCATAACCTTTCAAGGCATGAATTGGGGCATGCATATATACTTATATAAAGTTATATAGTATTTGTATTTAAAAAGTATGTGTTTGAATTTATAAGTTTGTAAAATATAGTATATCATTTTCAAATTCGCGTCAACTTTGGTTATTATGGTATATACCGAAACCATACCAAAATAATTTGGTATATACCGAAACCGAACCGTATTTTAATATCATACCGTATAAACCAAAGTATTAATACCGTACAAATCGAAAAACCGTATAAACCGAATCATGCAAACCGAATAAACCGAACGCACAGAGTGACCTGCCGGAGAGGGAAGCCATTGTCGGAGCCATCTTCATCAACCTTGCTGCCTCCATGACGATATGTGAGTAATCTATCATTCTTAAGAAGTTGCTCCCCACTCTTTCCTATTCTCTTAACATGCAGCTACTCCAACTCAGCACACATGCCACGTCAGCTGCTTCCTTGACAGCATGCGCAAGCAGAAATGAACAGCCGGTCCATGCATCTACCAACAAAACACAGCCCAGCACGTATTGCTTTAATTACCTGGTTTGCTCATCTTCCCCGTTTCTCTCCGTGACTCTCGACTTCCCCACTAGAAACGCACATTAAATAGATGGGGGCAAAATCATCCACCTTCATCAGCCGTAGAGGGATCTGATTCTCCCTCCGCCATCTTCTCCATTCACATCATCACAACAACAATCGGGTGTCTGCACTGTTTCTCCAAATTCGTTGATTTCGCTCCCAGCGAGTCAACGCGAGTTGAAGCCCTTGCCGCCGTGAACATGTGCTGGGCGGGACAAATTGGAGCCCTCGCCGCCGCCGCCGCGCCGCTGCCGCGAACGCTTTCTAGGCAAACCCAAATCCCTCTACATGTACACCTTCATCAAGCCAAACTGAAAACCCCACCGTGACTCATCTCCTTCAGGTGCGATGTTGTTGTGCTCTGGCTCCTCTTCCTGCCGCCGGCCTCCCCACGCCGGTCGTCAAAGCCGCTCCCTCATGCCGTTCCTCGGCTCCGAGTCCTCCTTGCGGCGCGACATCGGACGCTCTGGACGCGGTGGTGTCCCCATCGCGACCCCAATTAGTGCGGGATCCAGCAGGATGCCCTCAGGAATGAGCAGGACGCCGGCGTCTCCCGCCGCCACCATGGTCTGCAAGCCATCCCCGTCACGGCCCCGAATTGGAAGGAGCAGGTCGCTGAAACTTACTATTTTATTCGCTGCAATTATTGTCCCTGCAGTTACTCCTCGGCAATTTTAGTTAATTTCTTAAGTGCGCACCCTCATCTAGCTTAAAAATCGCCCATCACAATGCGCATGTCTGACGCCTTCCTTCCTCTTCTACTCTGCAGTTTTTTTTCTCGGTTTAACATACAACCATGATATTTCTCTCGACACAACAGGTATCCATGTTGAAGATCTAATTTTCATGTTCATGATCCTTTTTGTTCTTTGATTTTCCAATTTCCATTATGCCTTGAATTATCGCAAATAAAAGAGCCTACATTAATACCTTCAATTCAATAACTCTTATACGATAAAAAAAATTCAATAACTCTTATTTTAATACCACTATTTACATTATTTTTCCAGCCCTGCATCCTAAACTGACGGAACTGTTACTTATACAGGTTGCACTTTGGAAGTAAAGTTTGTTTCACATGCTAAGCTTTGCAGGTAGTATTGATAAATGATATTCTTACCTTATGGATAATATTTTTTCTTCATTCTGGGCAGGCTAATTCATACCCAGTTTATGTTATTGCCTACCTCTCTTTTCTTATGAAGCTGTACGTTTTGGCATGGCAAATTGGGATAATCTGTTTGGTGATTATTGAGTTAAATGTTTGCCTATGTTGGTGTACAGCTGGTCATCTTGCTGATCTTGATTTGCCATCTCCTTTTCTCAGTCAGGTTTGATGTAGATTCATATAAATAGATTTATGTAAAATTACAGTCTTCTCATGTGATTTGCAGGACTACATATGGAGGCAAATAAATTTTCCATGTATGTTCTCCACATTTGTGTAACATTTTTATGTCGTATGGGGCTGGACCATAGCATTGATTTCCTTTTATTTGACCATATGAATATGAATAGGTGGTGATATTGGGTTGTTCGTAGACAGGCATCACTAACAGACAGTAGACTACTACACTTTTAATGAGGTGGGTAATATATATCTTCCAATTAACCAAATCTGTAGGATGTTAATGGAATTTGAATATAGTCCATATTTTACATTATTTATTATTATGGTGTTTTCTATATTTTTTATGTCTAGGTAGTGATGCATTTGCTAAATATGATCTCAAAGGACTGGATTGACACCAACACAAATTTGTTCCATCATCTGATGGCTTTCACTATGGAATATTAGTGTAGTAGCTCTTTCTGAGATCATATTTGTACTTGCAGTAGCAAACCGATGTGTGAGAATAAGCAACAGTGGCATACTCATTTTGCACATTATGATTCCTTCTGGCTGCTGCTTTCTACAACAATGAACTATCCATTTTGCTACTATATCAGCAATGCATTATTTTCATTGTAAGCGAATCAAAGCAATAATTTACTGCAACAACGTGAAATAGATTGCAACCGATTCCCGCAGCAACGCGCGGGGTATCATCTAGTTCCATTATGACCTAGGGGTCCATAGTAGTAGCTAAATGGCTCATCAACCTTGCTGCCTCCATGATGATATGTGAGTAATTTCATTAGGACCTACGAGTCCATAGTAGTAGCTAGATGGCTCTCTCTCTTTTTGGATCTTCAACACCATGTTCTTGTGAGCCGTCTCACATTACCGGGATCAATTCGATGTAATCTGTGGTGTGTTTGTTGGGACATGATGAATTGTCACTTTATGATTAGATTGTTCATTGAAGTCAATGGAATCTTTTGAGATTTATTTGCTGCATAGTTAAATAGCTTTGTAAGCTCTCCGATCGTTTCGTGTAAAATGTCAAGAGAATCACTTCAGCATGCAAATCAAGCAAACGACCTTCAATATTTTGGCAAGCATGTGAACAATTCTTCTCAGTCACAGTATACACAACCAAAATATAAGACACCCTTGAACATGATTTTCTGAATGAGATAATGTCACTCAGTTCTGGCCACTACACCTTTTTTATTTTTGTTTGGTACTACAACTTGACTTTTTTCTTCTGGTCGTTTTATTCCACTCTATAACTATTGCAGTTGCAGCCATTTAAGCTGCCGGCAGCATCTCTAATCATGCCGAGAACTCAAACAACATGGTGTGCTTATACTTCGCACCAGGCTGCACCACCACAGACGGGAAATTGGGCTGGTTGATGGCATTGGGGAACCCCTGGGTTTCCAAGCATACTCCGGCATGCTTCCCGTAAACAGCTCCACCTTTGCCCGTGATGCCATTCACATAGTTTGCAGTATAGAGCTGCATGCCAGGCGCATCGGTCCAGAGGTCCAGAGTTCGTGAGCTCGATGGGTCCTTTAGCTTGGCTGCGTGCTTCAAGCCATTCTTCTCATCGGCCGAGTCCAACACATAGTTATGGTCATACCCTCCAGGAACATCGCTGATGCGGTCTCCAATCTTGTGCTCCGTGGTGAAATCAAAAGGTGTGTCCTGGACGGGCATTATTTCTCCGGTAGGAATCGTGTTTTCATTGACTGGAGTGATGTGCTTTGCCCAGATCTGGATCGAATGATCCAAGATGCTGCCAGAGTTGTGGCCTGCAAGGTTCCAGTAAGTATGCTGTGCCAAGCTGATTGGAGTGGCTTTGTTAGCTGGTATAGCTTCCATGTCAAGTCTTAGAGTGGTAGCCTCCGGAAGAGAATACATCGCTCTGACGGTTACATCGCCAGGGTAACCTGTGAAACAATTCATGCTTGAATAGGCAGACATAACCATGGGATTCAGCAGTATAAACAAAGTTGTTGGTCACATTACCTTCTTCGCCATCTTTGCTCTCATATTGAAAGGTTATTGATGGGTACTCGCCATCTTTACGCTCTACAACATCCCACACAACCTTGTCAAACCCCTTCAATCCACCTGAAATTTACAATTCAGCAACAAAACAAATTATTTTTCGCAGTTGAGTCACATGAACATAACCAATTGTAATACAACGAGTTACAGGTAGAGAACAAAATTTGTAGCTTTCATTTCCTGACATGTCAATTTTATAGTACGCTTGGTTCTCCGAGGCCTAAAAAATAGTACTAGGGTACTGAGTGTACATGTATTGCAATCTGCTTAAGACATCTTGGTCTGTGGTGTACTGGCTACTCAGTAGTGAACTTGTGATAATATCACATGATAATTATTCAAATCACCAATAAAATTACTTATTATTTTACAGTGTTCCATAGCAACCGACTAGTCTAAAGAAGCCTCAGAGACATATAGCCACATTGTCAGATCTACCTAAAACAAAGTGTATACCTTGCCAAAACTAACCGCATGAATTTATGAAACCATACCATGAAGGCTGTTCGGCACATTGTTGATAGGCAATGAATACTCAACTCCGTTCAGATCAAACTTCCCGTTCTTGATCCTATTTGCAACTCGGCCAACTATGCAACCAAAATAAGGCGCCATGCCTTTCTACAAAAACAGAATAGAAGAAACAGCAGGTCTATGTTAACAACCACAGGCAACCCTTCGAAACAAGTTAAATGGAAATTTAATATAACTAGATACATTCTTGATACTTAAGAAATTTCATATGCAGTTGGTTGGTAGATATCTGAAATAAGTAATTATTATTGGGCTTTGGTGTGTGAATGATTAGCATCAAGGTTTACGGCCTCTTCGATTAAAGGAGTTCCACAAGAAGTCAAGAACTTTCAAAAACTTACGAACTTTATATAGCTTGGTTGGTTGGTGGTAGGTCTGAAAACAATAGGAATTCTTTTTTACATGAAAGCAGCAGGAAAGGATCCTACTGTATTTTTTATTAAAATAATATTTACATGGTTATGTACAAGTTACAAAAAAACCCAGAAAAGAGAGTTATAAAGTGACTTGCCAAGACAAATTGCATTAACGGAAGTGCACAACCTACAGTATTTTCAAATAGAAGAACTTATATCTGAGACCTGATGACAAATCAAGCATCTTCTATTTGAGGAACCATCGATTCTAGGTATCAGGACAACACTGATTCACATGTGTCCCGCATCAAATCACTAATATTTATATCAGGATAGTTTATACTTGCATCTGGTTTAGAAGTATTCATAGACAAACTAAAGAAAAAAAATTGACCATAAAACAGTAGGGAAAGTCCCTACTGTGTGTCATTTTCATTAAAATGAATCAGAAAGTTCTGTTACAAAGAGCAACAAAGGAGTTGCATGATGTTAATGGAAGTTAGTATGAAATACTATAGAAATTTTCAGTGACATAAACTGAATGAAACGTTGGTTTTTGACAGTTTTCCTTGTCATAAGGCCTGAAACTGGACAAAACTTTATAAACATCCCTTTCTCAAGAGGAATTCAGCTCGAAGCCATATTTACTAACAAGATGTAGCCATAGCCACTGAAACATCACCCTTGTTCAATAATTTGCTATATCGGCAGCAAAGAGCCATCTACTTATGATCAGCATGATATGGTGGTACTTTCTGCTAATAATATACAAGATGAAGTTGTTTCAAACTTTCTATCTAATGAAGAATTACAACCGGCAGTTACAAAGAAAGTAAGATATAGCCGACTAATTCAACAAAAACTGAGCTACTACTAAGTAGATAACACATAAACCGCACATCAATTTGCCGCAGAATCCAGCCCAAAAAATCAACCCAGAGTAGAATTCACACTCTTAATCTCAGCGATTAGCACAGCAGCATTGCCACACCACCTCCAGTTAGTTCAATCCCAAAGTCAAGGCACAGCACAATCTATACAGACAGAGATGGGATTGTAGATCGGTTATTACCAAGTACGGCTCCAGTGTGTCGAACCCAAGAACGACATCCGCGAGATCCCCTGCTTACAGAGCACCAATTCGCAGAGGGAGGAGTTCAGATTCAAGAATCACCAAAACCAAAGGAATCTGGAGAAAAGATTTTTGCTCGAAGAAGTCTTTGACGAAACCTTGCGCGTCGGGGACGAGGAGGGAGGTGATAGTGGCGCCCCAGCTGGCGATGTTCGCCGTGATCCTGCCATTGGAGAGCACGCAGATCTCGGGCTCGGCCGCCATTGCTGCTGCCTGCTTGGGGTGTTTGGTTCGGGCACTTTTTAGTCCCAGAGACTAGAAAAAGTCCCTACAAACCAAACAGAAGGAACTTTTTCTACAAGGATTAAAAAAAGACTATACCGAAGAGTCTTTTTTATTAGTCCCTGAGATTAGAAAAAATCCTAAGACTTCTGAACCAAACACCCCCTAAGCTTCGCTAGATAAACTGCCTCGGAAGTGTTCACAGAGGACAGTTCGCACCGTGTGTCTATCTATTCGAACCCACCTCCTTTTTTCATCGGCTTATCTGATCCATCTATCTCAAGTTCTCAACAAGGCACGCAGTTCCACGCTTCGTCGGCCCGGCAAATATATTGTTGCCAACCACCCCCTCCGTTAATTAGTGGCGGTGATACGGTAAACTAATGGCCGTGATACGCGTCGATCGGGTGATAATTGAAAAAGATCGATTGTCTCGTCGATCACTCGATGGAGCGCTGAATAGCCGTATGATTTCTCCCGTGTGAGCAGCGTCAGAGCATCTCCAACGGCCGCGCTATATAAGCGCCACACCGCAAGTTTGTGCTTTTTAGCGCGTGCACAATCGCACCGTACTCTCTCTATCGTGCCACTTTCGCCCCGCCCGCGCCGCCGCAAGAGAATTGACCCGATGGACGGCCGCGCCGGTACCCCCACCCCTTCCTACACCCGCGACCCCTCCGCCACCACCACCACCGCAAACCCTAGCGCGGGGAGCTTTGGCTTCGCCTCCGCCGGTGCTCCTCCAAGCACCGGTATCGCGGGCGGCCTTTTCATGCCGCCACGGATGACCTCGGCGGCGGGTGGCGTCGCGCCGGCGCCCGCCGTGAAGCCACGTGCCCCCCTGTCGAAGCTTCCAAATGCGGCGCGGGCGAAGAAGGGCAAGGTATCCGCGAAGAAGAACAAGACGACTGTCGGATATTGGGTTCCGGCAAAAACCTTAATGTTCGAACATTGGGGTGCGCACGAAGATTTCTCCCTACCGAGACACGCCCTCAGCCTCGCCGCGATCTCTAAGCTAACTAGATGAACAACACAAGAGACACAAGATTTATACAGGTTCGGACCACCGTTGTGGTGTAATACCCTACTCCTGTGTGTGATGGTGGATTGCCTCTTGGGCTGATGATGAACAGTACAAGGGAAGAGCAGCCTCGCGAGGAGAGGTGTTCTTGTGCTTGATGGTGTGTAGATGAACTGGGTTCGGATCCCCTTCTAATGTGGTGGCTAGCCCTATTTATAGAGGCCCTGGTCCTCTTCCCAAATATTGAGCGGGAAGGGATCCAACAACGCCCATTTTGAAAGAGGACAACTAGTACAAGCTATCCTGACTAAATGTGGTCTTCGCCTGTCAAAGGCACTGGTGGTGACGCCGTCTTGGGCTCCATGGTGACCTCCGTCCTGTCGTCTAGCTAGTCCTGGCCTCGTTGCACCGATATGAAAACCTTTGCCTGATGCCTCGGTACTCCGCGCCTGCGCTTGCCCCTTTAGCACCAAAGGGGAAACGAGGACACTGCGCGGGCTGGCGCCCGCCTGGCCTTGGTCATCATGACTTGCGTCACGGGTACCTCGCGAGGTACCCCTTGCCTTGATCTCTCCGCCTCCTCGCGAGCCTGCCTGGTGAGGCCACTCCCGAGGAGGCCTTGTGTCGTCCGCCCCGCGAGGCTTGGCCCCTCATGAGGGTCTTGAGTGTTGGTTGACGAAGACGGGCCGTACTGGGCCGCTGATTGAGCCCCGCCGTAGGCCGCAGGCAGGCAAGTCCGGGGATCCCCGTTCCTAGGACGCCGACAGTAGCCCCCGGGCCCAAGGCGCGCTCGGACTTGGCTTAGCGGCGAAGCCAAAGGGGCAAGTGCGGAGCGCCGCGGGCCCCAACAGCCTGCGGCCTTGGTCGACGCGTGGCGACTGATTGGGCGTGGGCGTCTCCGCTTCCCCATGCTGCCTCGGCGACCGCTAGATTTGATGAGTCCCTACTGCATGCAAAAAGGGTCATCATTACCTGCGATCGTGGAGGTCGACGGTTGGTCTTCCTTGGGCTATAAATGGGGAGGGGCGAGAGCCCCCGTCGCCCATCTCTTTCCTTTCCGCTCGCTTCTCCTCCCTTGCTCCTATTACTTGCAGCGCCCCCATGGCGCCCGCAAAGAGGTTTTCGGCCGCGGAGAAGGGGAAGGCTCGCCAGGAAGGGCCCGGCTCTCCTCCGCCCAAGCGCGGAGGCGGTCGCCCTCGCAAGCACGCTGCGACCCCCGCCGTGGCTCTCCGCGGCCGCGGCGGTGGCTCTTCACGTGGCGGCGGCCGCCCATGTTGAGGCAGTCCGGTCGGTGGGGGAAGGCATGCTGTGGCTGCGCGGCCTCCCCGGCCGCGCTTCCATTCGGCGGAGGTACTGCCGGAGTTCGTCATGTGGTCCGATAACTCGGCCGGCAACGGGCTTCAGCTTCCTCGTTCCTTCGTCAGCGAGCTGCCGGCCGCTGGCCCAGGCAGGCGGCTGCTGCAGCAGGGCCTCCTGGGTTGCGGTGGAGATCTTCGTCGCCGGCAACGCAGCCCTGGCCCGGGGCTGGAAGACGTTTGCCCGTGCGCGTGGTCTGGGCAGGCGGTGCACCCTCCACTTCAAGTATGACGGCGACGTGACCCTCTACGTGTGGGTGTTCGGAGAAGATGGCCGACGTGTTGGGTGCTGCCCTAAAGACAATGATGGCGACAAGGTGCTCGGTCTTGGCGATGGCCGTGACGAGGGCGAAGGCGAGCCCGCTCCCGATGGAGACCGCAGCTTGTCAAGCTTCAGCGGCTCCTCCTCCGGCGACAGCTCCTCCAGCGGTGGCTACGATCGACCACCACGCCACCGTGCCCGCCTCGAGGGCGGTGGCGGGTCGTCCCGTCGCCGCGCTCCGGTGAAGCGGGAGGCAGCGTCTAACTGAGCTCGGATTTATATTGAGCATTGCAAATTCTATGCCAAGCATCTTTTAAATTTTCTCCCTCCCTTTGCTTAAAATTCAGAATTTCATGTTCGGGATTAATAACAAGGATAGGAGGACTAGCCATAACGGCAAGGTAAACAATCTAGCACACGAGCAAACAGAAAAAGGCAAGTGAAAAAGAGAGAAGAAGATTGGGAAAGAGAGGGCGAATAAAACGGCAAAGGTGAAGTGGGGGAGAGGAAAACGAGAGGCAAATGGCAAATAATGTAAATGCGAGGGAGATGAGTTTGTGATGGATACTTGGTATGTCTTGACTTGAGCGAAGACCTCCCCGGCAACGGCGCCAGAAATCCTTCTTGCTACGTCTTGAGCTTGCGTTGGTTTTCCTTGAAGAGGAAAGGGTGATGCAGCAAAGTAGCGTAAGTATTTCCCTCAGTTTTTGAGAAGCAAGGTATCAATCCAGTAGGAGGCTCCTCAAAAGTCCCACGCACCTACACAAACAAACAAAGAACTCGCAACCGTAAAGGGGTTGTCAATCCCTTCACGGCCACTTGCGAAAGTGAGATCTGATAGAGATAGTATGATAAGATAAATATATTTTTGGTATTTTATAATATAGATGCAAAAAGTAAAGATGCAAATAAAAGTAGATTGAAAGCTTATATGATAAAAGATAGACCCGGGGCCATAGGTTTCACTAGTGGCTTCTCTCAAGATAGCATAAGTATTACGGTGGGTGAACAAATTACTGTCGAGAAATTGATAGAAAAGCGAATAATTATGATATTATATAGGCATGATCATGTATATAGGCATCACGTCCGCGACAAGTAGACCGACTCCTGCCTGCATCTACTACTATTACTCCACACATCGACCGTTATCCAGCATGCATTTAGAGTATTAAGTTCATAAGAACAGAGTAACGCATTAAGAAAGATGACATGATGTAGAGGAATAAACTCAAGCAATATGATATAAACCCCATCTTTTTATCCTCGATAGCAACAATACAATACGTGCCTTGCAACCCTTTCTGACACTGGGTAAGGACACCGCAAGATTGAACCCAAAGCTAAGCACTTCTCCCTCGGCAAGAAAGATCAATCTAGTAGGCCAAACCAAACTGATAATTCAAAGAGACTTGCAAAGATAACTCAATCATACATAAAAGAATTCAGAAGAGATTCAAATATTTCTCATAGATAAACTTGATCATAAACCCACAATTCATCGGATCTCGACAAACACACCGCAAAAAGAGTTACATCAAATAGATCTCCACAAGAGAGGGGAGAACATTGTATTGAGATCCAAAAAGAGAGAAGAGGCCATCTAGCTAATAACTATGGACCCGAAGGTCTGTGGTAAATGATGAGGTCATGTACCTAGGGTAGGGTCACAGACCTATCTTAAATACCCTTCCCAAGGACACCCTCAGAAGAAACTGCCTTTCAGTCGACCAAGAGGGACTTCACTCGACGGACTCGAAGGACTCGACCATGAAGACTCACTCGACCACAAGGAGATCAAGAGCAACTCTGCATCCAAACGGTCTGTAATTAAGTAGTCTTTATGGCATTTAGGACACTTTATGTAAGGCGTTACCAGTAACGCCTAGCCTTAATGTACTTTAAACCCTACATAACTGAGGGCTGGAGGGGTCTGGCAGACACTATATAAGCCACCCCCTCCTCAGTGTAAAGGGTTCGCACCTTTGTAATCCATACACGCATAATCCAGTCGACCGCCTCTGGGCTCCGAGACGTAGGGCTGTTACTTCCTCTGAGAAGGGCCTGAACTCGTACATCCCTTGTCTTTACAACTGCTCCATAGCTAGGATCTTGCCTCTCCATACCTACCCCTCATTCTACTGTCAGACTTAGAACCACGACAGTTGGCGCCCACCATGGGGCAGGTGTCTTAGCAATTTTTGGAGAAGTTGCAATTGTTCTGATTGCTTTCGTCATGGTTTCTGGTGGAGTTTTGGTCGAGGGCCGCGAGATCCGTCTCGGCGCGCTCACTTTCGTCGCCGACGACTCCGCTTGGCTCCAGGAAGCTCCACTCGACATCAACGCGCTCCCCGTCCGCGGGGCGACGCATTTTCAGGCGTGTGTCCGCGGCGTTCTGCGGTGGCAGCCGTCGACTCCTTATCGGTCGACTCCCCTATCGTCCTCCCTCCTAGTCTCCCGCCAGCGCAAGCGCTCTGGCCGGTCGAGGCTCCAACAGTGGGTGAGGCACGCGATGGTCCGCCAGTCGGCCACCACCCAAGTCGCGGCAATCGAGCCCGACGAATCTCTCTACGGCCTGTTTGATCTGTCGACTGGCTCCATAGAGACCGCATCCGAGTGCGACAGCAGCGATCCGGCGGCGGAGGTCTTGATGGTCAATGGGCCTCGAAGCCCTCCCGGCTTCCCCCGCGATGATGGGGTGGACGGTGGAGGCGACCCCGCTCAAGTCCATGAGGAATATCAACCCGAGCCACTTAATTCCCTGCAAAGGGAAGAACTTCGCCGCAGGAACATGGATGCCCTGCATACTCCCATCGCAGGAGAAACTCCCGAGGCTCGTGCCTTGGAGGAGGCACGTTTGGCCAACATGGCTGAACGCGCTCGTCTGGAGAACCTCCAGCGAGCACTCGACGAGCGCGCGCGGCAACGAGTACCCGACTCCAGTCGACGTCAACTCTTCCTGCAGCCGACTTAGGTATATCGAACCCCGATTCAGAATTTAGCAGCTGCAGCTCGTATAGCAGAATCGATTCAGCCCTCTCAGTCAGAGGTTGGCAGAGGCTTGATGCAGATTAGGGATTTACTCCGGGCAGCAGGAGATCAGAATTCAGCCGTGTCATAGTCATGTAACAGGATTCATAGTCGATCCGTCGCTACGAATACGGTTCAGTCGGCCCGCAGCCCCAGATCGCCTCCGCGGCGTGAAGGGCGCGAGAATTGACGGGACCAATATGGTGACCGATACGATCACGATGATAGGCGTCGAGTGCCCACTCCTCCCCCAAGAGGTGGGTCCTACGCTCCTTGGCAGCAAGATGACAGGCATCAACTCAGTGTGGGTCGAAGAGCTCCGGTCGACCCCAGGGAACCAGGCTTCAACGCGCGATCCATCATCGTGCAAGGCCTGGTCGATCGGAACAGGGCTCATCGAGGTGGCCATGACAGAGATGCGCCAACTAGCAGCCGAGTGCATGTTTAAGGTCCGGAATGTTTCACAGGGCTATCAGAGCCGCGGTGATTCCCCCCAACTTTAGGTTGGCGACTGGAGTAAGTAAGTTCACCGATGAGTCTAAGCCTGAAACTTGGCTTGAAGACTACCGAGTGACGGTGCAGATTGGTGGCGGAAATGACGAAGTGGCTATGAAGCATTTACCGCTCATGCTGGAAGGTTCGGCCCGAGCGTGGTTGAATCAGTTAACTCCTAGCAGCATTTACACTTGGGAAGATCTTTCCCGAGTGTTCGTCAGAACATTCGAGGGAACTTGCAAGCGACCAACTGGATTGACAGAGCTGCAAGTTTGTGTGCAGAAGTCGAATGAGACCTTAAGAGAGTATATTCAGAGATGGATCACTTTACATCATACCGTGGAGAACGTGTCTGATCATCAGGAAGTTTGCGCCTTCAAGGATGGTGTTAAGAACAGAGAGTTGAGTTTGAAGTTTGGTCGGACCGGAGATATGACCCTGAGTCGAATGATGGAAATTGCTACCAAGTACGCTAACGGTGAAGAAGAAGACCGACTCCGGAGCGGCAAGTACAAGCCTAGCCAGTCGGAGAAAGGAAACTCCAATCGGAAGCAGAAACGGAAGGCCGAGCCAGCAGCTCCTGGAGAGGCTCTAGCCGTGACTCAGGGCAAGTTCAAAGGAAAACCCAAAGGATCCTGGAACCCCAAGAAGGTGAAGGATAAGGAAGGAAATGACGTGATGGATCTGCCGTGTCACATCCACACGAAGAAAGATGAAGAGGGTAATTTCATCTACCCGAAGCATACCACTCGCCAGTGCTGGCTCCTGATCCAGCAGTTCCAAGGTAAACAACCCAAGGACAAGGAAAAGGAGTCGGACAAAGCCGAAGACAAGGAGGACAGTGATGGAGGATATCCTCATGTTAACTCCACTCTTATGATTTTTGCTGATGTAGAAAGAAAAAGCCGACTGAAGGTTATCAACTGTGAGGTGAATATGGTCGCCCCGGCGACGCCCAGTTATCTGAGATGGTCCCAAACTCCCATTACATTCGACCAGTCTGATCACCCGACTCATATAGCCACCCCTGGGAGGCAAGCTTTGGTGGTCGATCCGGTCGTTGAAGGCACTCGTCTGACGAAGGTGTTAATGGATGGTGGTAGCGGACTGAACATATTATATGCGGAGACGCTGAAAGGGATGGGCATTCCGATGTCCCGACTGAGCGCCAGCAACATGAGTTTTCATGGAGTCATACCAGGAAAGAAGGCTGAATCACTCGGCCAAATTGCTCTGGACGTGGTGTTCGGTGACTCGAAGCATTTTCGCAAGGAGAAGCTGACATTTGAAGTCATGGATTTTCAGAGCGCTTACCATGCTATTTTGGGGAGACCAGCTTATGCACGATTCATGTCCCGACCATGTTACGTGTACCTCAAACTGAAGATGCCCGGCCCCAAAGGCGTGATCACTGTCACTGGCAATCGGAAGAAGGCAGAAGAGTGTTTTCAGAAAGGCTGGAAAATCGCCGATTCCCAGATTACAATGGTAGAGCTGGAAGGATACAAGAACTGCAGATCCGAGTGATTTGTTGCGGGCCAAGAAGCCTGCCACAGAATCAGCATTTCAGTCGTCCGGTGAGACGAAGCCCGTTCACATTCATCCGACCGACCCCAATGCAGCTCCGACCCATATCTCCACAACACTCGACCCTAAATAGGAAGAAGCGCTCATCCAGTTCCTCCATGAGAACTGGGACATCTTCGCATGGAAGCCAGCTGACATGCCGGGTGTTCCCAGGGGGCTGGCTGAGCATCGCCTTAGAGTCGACTCAAAAGCGAAACCTGTTAAAGAGCATCTTCGATGGTCCGCCATTCAGAAGAAAAAAGCCATTGGCGAGGAGGTGGCTCAACTCCTTGCAGCAGAGTTTATCCGAGAGATATACCACTCCGAGTGGCTCGCCAATGTCGTCATGGTTCCCAAGAAGGACAACTCACTTCGCATGTGCATTGATTTCAAACATATCAATCGGGCCTACCCGAAAGATCATTTTCCTCTCCCTCGCATCGACCAAATTGTTGACTCGACTGCGAGGTGTGAGAGATTGTCTTTTTTAGATGCCTATTCTGGGTATCATCAGATCCATCTGTATGGACCTGACGAAATCAAAATAGCTTTCATCACTCCATTCGGGTGCTTCTGCTATATCACCATGCCATTCGGTCTCAAGAATGCCGGAGCCACGTTCATGAGGATGATTCGAAAGTGTCTACTCACTCAAATCAGTCGGAATGTGGAAGCGTACATGGATGATATCGTGGTCAAGTCGCGAAAGGGTTCCTACCTGTTGACTGACCTAGCCGAAACATTTGCCAATCTCAGGAGATACGATATCAAGCTTAATCCTTCAAAGTGCACATTCGGAGTACCTGGAGGAAAGTTACTCGGTTTTCTCGTTTCAGAACGAGGAATCGATGCTAACCCAGAAAAAATTGGCACTATACTCCGAATGAAACGCCCTGTGCGCGTGCACGATGTCCAGAAGCTAACTGGATGCTTGGCCGCGTTAAGTCGATTCATCTCTCGCCTTGGTGAAAAGGCGTTGCCTCTTTACCGACTAATGAAAAAGGCAGACAAGTTCGACTGGACTCCAGAAGCTGATGCAGCGTTTGCCGAGCTAAAAGCTCTGCTCTCCACCCAGCCGGTGCTTGCTGCTCCAATCAGCAAATAGCCTCTGTTGCTTTAAATTGCAGCCAGAGGACAGGTCGTCAGTACAGTACTTACGGTCAAGCGGGAAGAGGAAGGCAAAACCTTCAAAGTTCAACGCCCAGTGTATTATCTCTCGGAAGTTTTGACTCCATCAAAGCAAAGATATCCTCATTATCAGAATCTCGTATATGGAATCTACATGACCATGAAGAAGGTTGCTCATTATTTCTCTGATCATGACATTACAGTCGTCAGCGACGCACCATTGTCAGAGATTATGCACAACAGAGATGCAACTGATTGAGTGGCTAAATGGGCGATTGAACTTCTTCCCCTTGATATCAAATTTGAGGCAAAGAAAGCCATTAAGTCCCAGGCAATAGCTGATTTCCTTGCCGAGTGGATTGAACAACAGCAGCCAGCTCAAGTTCACTCGGAGCATTGGACCATGTTCTTTGATGGCTCTAAGATGTTAAATGGTTCTGGTGCTGGGGTTGTTCTGGTTTCCCCCCGAGGAGATAAGCTCAGATATGTGCTCTAGATTCACTTTGATTCCTCCAACAATGAAGCAGAATATGAAGCTCTCTTGTATGGATTGCGCATGGCCATTTCACTCGGCGTCCGTCGCCTTATGGTTTATGGCGACTCAGATTTGGTGGTCAACCAAGTGATGAAGGAGTGGGACGTTAGAAGCCCAGCCATGACTGGATACTGCAATGCAGCGAGGAAGCTGGAAAAGAAGTTCGAGGGGTTAGAACTCCATCACATACCCCGACTGAAAAATCAAGCGGCTGATGATTTAGCAAAGATAGGTTCCAAGAGAGAAGCCATTCCCAGTGATGTATTCTTGGAGCATATCCATACCCCATCAGTTAAAGAAGATCCTTTTACCAAAGAAGCTCCGCAGCCCAAGAGTGCCACAAATCCGACTGAGGTCAAAGTGCCTGCGGTGGTCGACCTGATCATGGAAGCTTTGGTGATCACTCCCGATTGGACAGTACCATACATCGCATATATCTTGAGGAAAGAGCTCCCGGAGGACGAGGAAGAGGCTCGACAGATCGTCCGCCAATCCAAAGCCTTAATTGTGATCAAAGGGCAGCTGTACAGAGAGAGCGCGACTGGAGTTGGTCAGAAGTGCATAACGCTAGAAGAAGGTCAGATAATCCTTAATGGCATCCACTCGGGGACCTGTGGCCATCATGCGTCCTCCCGGACCATCATGGCCAAAGCATACCGAGCCGGATTTTACTGGCCGAGGGCGAATGAAATGGCAAAGGAAATAGTCGACAAGTGCGAGGGATGCCAATTTTACTCCAACATGTCACACAAGCCTGCATCAGCTCTGAAGACCATTCCACTCGTCTGGCCCTTCGCAGTATGGGGTTTGGATATGGTTGGTCCCTTGAGAACAGGACGAAGCGGTTTCACACATGTACTAGTAGCAGTCGACAAGTTCACCAAGTGGATTGAGGCTAAACCCATCAAGAACCTCGACGCCGGTACTGCTGTCAGCTTCATCAGAGAACTGATTTTCAGATATGGAGTCCCACACAGCATCATCACTGACAATGGATCAAACTTCGATTCGAAAGAATTCAGGGCGTTCTGCACATCTCAGGGCACTCGAGTCGACTATGCTTCGGTCGCCCATCCCTAGTCGAATGGACAAGCGGAGCGGGCCAATGGGTTGATCCTCAAAGGGTTGAAACCCCGATTGATGCGTGACCTCAAGCATGCGGCTGGAGCATGGGTCGATGAACTTCCCTCGATGCTGTGGGGGTCTAAGGACCACGCCCAATCGGTCGACCGGAAGAACTCCATTCTTCTTGGTCTATGGAGCTAAAGCGGTCTTGCCGAGTGATCTGCTCCACAATGCTCCTCGAGTCGAGCTCTACACTGAAGCTGAAGTAGAACAAGCGCGTCAGGATGCAGTCGACCTTATAGAGGAAGAAAGGGAGATGGCTCTGATCCGATCGACCATCTACCAATAGGACTTGCGTCGCATCCACGCCAAAAACATGAAGAGCCGAGCCTTCCAGGAAGGAGATTTGGTTCTCCGAGTGGATCAACAAAAACCACACAAGCTTGCTCCTTCTTGGGAAGGACCCTTCATCGTTACCAAGGTTCTCCACAACGGGGCGTACCACCTCTACAACGTCGAGCACAACATCAACGAGCCCCGAGCTTGGAATGCGGATCTGCTCCGCCCCTTTATACTTAAGTATTCACTCAGATGAGTTGTAATAAAAGTACTTCTGTAGTTCATGTTTCGCAAGATAATAGTGTCATAATTTCCCCAATAATTTTTGTCGCTTTTATTTGTTCAGTAAAATTTCCCCCAGTGAGTGGCTTAGCTGCGAATCCGTTTTGCCTAAGTTTGTAAAAAAATCCTACCAAGTGGTGAGCCAGCCTCCCACTCGGGGGCTTAGCTGCGAATCCGTTTCGCCTAAGTTTCAATAAAATCCTACGGAGTGGTGAGCCAGCCTCCCACTCAGGGGCTTAGCTGCAGTCCAAGTACTCGCCTAAGTTCTAATAAAATCCTACTGAGTGGTGAGCCAGCCTCCCACTCGGGGGCTTAGCTGCAGTCCAAGTACTCGCCTAAGTTCTAATAAAATCCTACCGAGTGGTGAGTCAGCCTCCCACTCGGAGGCTTAGCTGCAGTCTAAGTACTCGCCTAAGTCCAAATTCAAACGTGCGCTCTGCAGGGAGGACGAGGCGCAGGACGACTACTACCCTCTCCTCCGAGCTACGCCACAAGTACAATGTGTTTTCCATAGGAAAGACACCTTAAAAATCCTACCGAGTGGAGAGCAGACCTCCCACTCGGGGGCTTAGCTGCAGCCCAGTGCTCGCCTAAGTTTTGAAAATCCTACCGAGTGGAGAGCAGACCTCCCACTCGGGGGCTTAGCTGCAGCCCAGTGCTCGCCTAAGTTTTGAAAATCCTACCGAGTGGAGAGCAGACCTCTCACTCGGGGGCTTAGCTGCAGCCCAGTGCTCGCCTAAGTTTTTGAAAATCCTACCGAGTGGAGAGCAGACCTCTCACTCGGGGGCTTAGCTGCAGCCCAGTGCTCGCCTAAGTTTTTGAAAATCCTACCGAGTGGAGAGCAGACCTCCCACTCGGGGGCTTAGCTGCAGCCCAGTGCTCGCCTAAGTTTTTGAAAATCCTACCGAGTGGAGAGCAGACCTCCCACTCGGAGGCTTAGCTGCAGCCCAGTGCTCGCCTAAGTTTTTGAGTTCCTACCGAGTGGAGAGCAGACCTCTCACTCGGAAGCTTAGTTGCAGCCAAGTGCTTGCCTAAGTGTATCGAGGAATAAGTCGATTGCAATAAGCACCTCACTTTAACCTGCAAGAGACACCTCAAACCAAATGCAAGCATATTTAAACGTCGAATCCAAGTTAGGATAAACACCTAATGGAATCGAAAGTGCTCAGGCGCTAGGCCTGTTAAGGTTTTTCGGTTACAAAAACCACTCGGCATACCGAGGCAAATTTAAAGTGTGGAGCTCAGAAGTTTTTTACCCCTCCCGCGGAGGGCTGGAAGGTGCAACAAACTCGTCAAGGTCGATTCCATCAGCAATCCGAGTGGCAGCGGCGATGAAAGTCTCCATGAAAGACCTGAAATCATGCTTCTTGGTGTTAGCCACCCGAAGAGCCGCCAACTTGTCCTCTCGTGCATCCTTGCAATGTACTCGGGCCAGAGATAGAGCAACATCTGCGCCACACCTGGCAGAAGACTTCTTCCACTCCTGCACTCGACTTGGGACTGTGTTCAGTCGAGTCATCAGGGACTCGAGGTCATTCTGGAGCGTCTCTCTGGGCCAAAGTGTGGTGTCAATGCAAGAAGTGGCAACCTTCAGCTTGGCGAGGTAATCAATGATGGCGGCAACGCGAGATTCAAGCCGAAGCACATTCATGGCGACTTCATCCTTCACAGGAGATTTGATGGGGTCCAGGTTTGGCTCCAGTCGACCAGTCTCCTCTTCAAAGTCCTGGCAAAACTCTGCAAGTATGATCACCGAGTCAAAACAACAGTCGAATGAAAAGATCACAGTTAACATGTCTGCTTGGTGCAAAAGATTACCTTCGAGCATGAGGAATAGCTTCTTGGCGAGTCCACCCAGATAAGCCTCCAGATCGTTCTTCTTCCCCACCAACTCACTGGCCTTGTCAGTCAGAGCAATTTTGTCACTTTTCAGTCAACTGACCTCTTTGTTGGCAGCATCAAGAGCAACTTTCAGATTGGTGTTTTCTTCTTCAAGCTTGGTGACCGAAGCCAACTTCTCATCCGCGAGCTTGGTTTTTTCTAAAGCTGCCTTCTGCATTTCAGCCAACTCAAGGTCTTTCTTCTTCAGGGCATCCTTCACTTTGCCTGCAAAGTTACAACAAGGTCAGACTTTTGAAACAAACAAAGGGCAAAGGCAGTCATTGAAAGCCTCACCAAACATACCTTTAGCCTCCTCCTTCGCCTTCGTCAAATTCTCCTGGGCCAGCTTCAGATCAAGCCCCAGCTAGATGTGTTTGTTCTCCATCTTGGTATAACGAGCAGCAAGGTCGCAGGATTTCTACGAAGAATCAATCGACAGATGTCAAGGACAATTCACTTCCGAGTGACCAAGGAAAAATCATACGTTTCTAAGACTACGGCCGAATACAAACATTCGACCATAGTCTCGGGGACTACACCCAGTGGGTGCACTCAGCGTGCCCCCACTAGTTATCAAGTTAGAGTCGACCGATAAAAAAAACAAAGGGAGATGTTCTTCAGACTGTAGTCAACTACCAGCAATGGACCATAGTCTCGGGGACTACACCCAGTGGGTGCACTTAGCGTGCCCCCACTGGTTTACGAATCCATTCGACCCAGTCGAATAAAGGAAAACTTTAAGACATAAAGACTTTGGTCGACTACCAGCAGTCCACCATAGCCTTGGGGACTACACCCAGTGGGTGCACTCAGCGTGCCCCCACTAACCAAGAACGTCAATCGACACACCCAGTGGGTGTAGGACAATCTCTAAGAATTTCAGAAAGAAGAATTTTCAGATATCATATCCTAACAGAACAGGCGGTGACCGACTGACCTGAACATTACTCTGAAGTGCCGAACTGGCGTCATAAGCTTCCTGGCTGGCTTCTCGGATGGCCTTCACTTGCTCCATCATGACTCCCGCCTGGCGTATTGCTTCTTTCGCAGCACTGGCTTGGTCCTCCAAGACGTAGTTGGTCGAGAAAAGTGAAGGCTGTCCAGCACTCGACGACGGGGAGCGAGCACTCGTCAATGGAACTGCAAAAGAGACGGTAGGCCGAGTGACGTGCTCTCCCTCTGTAACCAGCGTTTCGGGTGCTGGCACATCTTGAGTCGCCTTGCCGGCAGACGTTTCTTTGTTCCCCCTCTGCCTCAATGGTTCCTCATCGTCATCGTCAGGAAGGGTGATAACGACATTGGGCGGAGCTACAAAAAAGAATCAAAATTAGAGACAACGAGCTGGTCGACTAAAGGCTGAACTATAAAGGCCATACCAGGTTTAGAAGTAGCAGCGTCTTCCATCTCATGATCTTCAGCCCTGGCCGAAGTATCAGAAGTAGCAGCACTGCAACTCCAGAAGTCAGTCGGTTGATTCATCAAGTTGACCAAGAATAAATTCATGTGGAACAAGAAGACTTAGAAAGCAACATTACCCTGAGATAGTGGGAATTGCCACCTTCATTTTCGGCAAGACCTCCACCGGCTTCGACGGCGCCACTCGAGATTGCTTCGGAGCTTTCTCAGTCGGCGCCGGAGAACTGGTCCGAGGGCGCTTAGTCGACTGCGCGACAGTCGCGACCCCCTTACCACGCTTGGCCGCAGGGTCATGGACAAGCTTCGAACGTCTTTCCGAGCGAGGAGGCGCAATTTCCTCCTCCTCTTCCTCTTCTTCCTCCTCACCAGAGTCATCACCTTCATCGTCATCGGCAGCATCCGAATCCCACTCCTCCTGGCTTTCGCCCCCACTTCCTTCCCCCTCCTCAGTCGGTGTCTGTGCTCCATTGGGCATCGAGTATAGTTCAGTGGTGGCCTGACAGACAACAAAACAAGGGTCAATCGACCAATTCGCAGCAGAAGCAGAATGAGTATAGCAAGATTACAATTGAAGGTGAAGTGGGCATACTGTGTCCGGAGTGTAGGAATGGTCGAGTGGTGGAATCCTCCTGGCTCCTCGAGGGTTGTCCTTATTCCCTGTGATCGCGGCCACCCACCTCTCCAGTGTGGCGTCATCGACTGCTTCTGGATGGACCCGAGTTTCATCCTCGGTTCCACAGTACAGCCACATTGGGTGGCCTCGATACTGAAGTGGCTGGATGCGCCACCTAAGGAAGACCTCTAGAAGGTCCATGCCCGTCACTCCTTCCCGAACTAGCTGGACTACACGCTCCATCAGCATTTTTACTTGGGCTTTCTCCTCAGGGAGCACCTTCAGAGAAGAGGGCGTGTTCACTCGGTCCATGGAAAATGGAGGGAGACGAGTCGACTGCCCCGGCGTCGACTCGTCTTGGCAGCAGAACCAAGTCGACTGCCATCCTCTGACCGACTCTAGGAGGGTCATGGCCGGAAAAGTACTCTTGCTCCTCATCTGAATCCCAAGACCCCCACACATCTGAATAACCTTAGTCCTATCATCATCCGGACTCGACTTTTTCACTGTCTGTGAGCGACAAGTGAATATATGCTTAAAGAGACCCCAATGCGGTCGACAACCCAGGAAATTCTCGCACATGGACATGAAGGCAGCAAGGTAGGCAATGGAATTCGGATTGAAATGGTGGATTTGCGCCCCAAAGAAATTCAAGAACCCACGGAAGAAAGCACTCGGAGGCAGGGAGAACCCACGGTCTACATGAGTAGCCAGAAGAACGCACTCACCCTCCTGCGGCTGCGGTTGCCACTCGTTCCCCGGGAGCCTCGCAGCCCCGTGAGGGATCAAGCCCTCGTTGGCCATCTCATTGAGATCCGTCTCGGTGATGGTCGAGCGGATCCAATCCCCTTGGACCCAACCATGCGGCAGGCGGGACCTTGACGAGGATCCGCCCTGACTACACGCTCTCCCTTTCGCCTTCCCCGTTGCCGTCGCTTTCTTCGCGCGCTCCAGAGCCACTGTCTTCTCCTTCACCATTGTTGCCGGTGAAGCGCACGAGGAGTGGATGGGCGAAGACAAGAGCAGGCGCTGCGGGCGGAGATGGAGAGAGCAGAAGGAGAAATGGGGAGGTACTGTTCAAAAACCCTCGCCGTGCGCACTTTATAAGTACACTTCCGAGTGGATGACAAGTGGGCCCGGGCGATCCTATCACATCCCGAAACAGTCGCGCACGCGTGATACTTGGCGAAAAAGGTGGCGTGGAAATCGAGGCGTCTATGCCCTATTCCGTCCAAGCGCCACGGTCCGCCCCGCTTCGCGCGCTTCCCAAAATTCGGATCCCACAAAATCCGCTAACAGCAGATCAATCTGTCAGACGATGGATTTCCTGCGATCCGTCGCTCGGAAGTTTATCAAGTGCAAAAGTTCACTCGACATAAGAAAGGAATGGATCAAGGCGACTGAAATAAGAGTTGCTGTCATCAACAAAAGATTATTGGTCCAAGATGAGACATGTTCAGAACACAAAAGTAGGTCAGAAATATTGTCAACTCCTTCCTCACTCAAACCTCGATCCATTCGGGGGCTAATGATGAGGTCATGTACCTACGGTAGGGTCACAGACCTATCTTAAATACCCTTCCCAAGGACACCCTCAGAAGAAACTGCCTTTCAGTCGACCAAGAGAGACTTCACTCGACGGACTCGAAGGACTCGACCATGAAGACTCACTCGACCACAAGGAGATCAAGAGCCACTCTGCATCCAAATAGTCTGTAATTAAGTAGTCTTTATGGCATTTAGGACACTTTATGTAAGGCGTTACCAGTAACGCCTCGCCTTAATGTACTTTAAACCCTACATAACTGAGGGCTGCAGGGGTCTGGCAAACACTATATAAGCCACCCCCCTCCTCAGTGTAAAGGGTTCGCACCCTTGTAATCCATACACGCATAATCCAGTCGACCGCCTCCGGGCTCCGAGATGTAGGGTTGTTACTTCCTCTGAGAAGGGCCTGAACTCGTACATCCCTTGTCTTTACAACTGCTCCATAGCTAGGATCTTGCCTCTCCATACCTACCCCCCATTCTACTGTCAGACTTAGAACCACGACAGTAAACTACTCACAACTCATTGGAGGGGCTATGGTGTTGATGTAGAAGCCCTCCGTGGTCGATTCTACCTCCGGCGGAGCGCCGATGAAGGCTCCAAGATGGGATCTCGTGGATACAGAAGGTTACGGCGGTGGAAATTGTTTTTCGTTGGCTCCCTGGATGTTTTCAGGGTACATAGGTATATATAGGAGGAATAAGTACGTCGATGGACGCCCAAGGGGCCCAGGAGACAGGGGGTGCGCCCAGGAGGGGCAGGCGCGCCCTCCTATCTCCTGGCCGCCGTGATTGCTTCTTGACTTGCACTCCAAGTCCTCTGGATCATGTTCGTTCCAAAAATCACGCTCCCGAAGGTTTCATTCCATTTGATATTCCTTTTATTCGAAATACTGAAATAGGCAAAAAACAGCAATATGGGCTGGGCCTCCGGTTAGTAGGTTAGTCCCAAAAATGATATAAATGTGTAAAATAAAGCCCATAAACATCCAAAAGGGGTAATATAATAGCATGGAACAATCAAAAATTATAGATACGTTGGAGACGTATCAAGCACCCCCAAGCTTAATTACTGCTCGTCCTCGAGTAGGTAAATGATAAAAATAGAATTTTTGATGTGGAATGCTACCTAGCATAATTCTCAATGTAATTTTCTTTATTGTGGCATGAATGTTCAGATCCAAACGATTCAAAATAAAAGTTCATATTGATATAAGAAATAGTAACACTTCAAGCATACTAATCAAAGTAATCATGTCTTCTCAAAATAACATGGCTAAAGAAAGTTCATCCCTACAAAATCATATAGTTAGGCTATGCTTCATTTTCGTCACACAAAGATGTTCCCAAATTCTACACCCCCGATGACAAGCCAAGCAATTGTTTCGTACTTAAATAATCTCAAACTTTTTCAACCTTCACGCAATACATGAGCGTGAGCCATGGATATAGCACTATGGGTGGAATAGAATATGATGATGGGGATTGTGTGGAGAAGACAAAAAAGGAGAAAGTCTCACATTGACAAGGATATTCAATGGGCTATGGAGATGCCCATCAATTGATGTCAACATGAGGAGTAGGGATTGCCATGCAACGGATGCACTAGAGCTATAAATGAATGAAAGCTCAACAAAAGAAAACTAGTGGGTGTGCATCCAACTTGCTTGCTCACGAAGACCCAGGGCATTTGAGGAAGCCCATCGCAGGAATATACAAGCCAAGTTCTATAATGAAAAATTCCCACTAGTGTATGAAAGTGACAACATATGAGACTCACTAAATGAAAAACATGGTGCTACTTTGAAGCACAATATATGAGACTCACTATATGAAGAACATGGTGCTACTTTGAAGCACAAGTGTGGAAAAAGAGATAGTAACATTGCCCCTTTTTTATTTTTTCTTCCTTTTCTTTTTTTTGGGCCTTTCTTTTTTTTATTTTTGGCCTTTATTTTTTTTGTTTTTTTCTTTCTTTGGGACAATGCTCTAATAATGATGATCATCACACTTTTATTGAATACACATATGAATTACAACTCGAAACTAGAACAAGATATGACTCTATATGAATGCCTCCGGCGGTGTACCGGGATGGTGCAACGAATCAAGAGTTACATGTATGAAAAATTATGCATGGTGGCTTTGCCACAAATACGATGTCAACTACATGATCATGCAATGGCAATATGACAAAAGTAATGTATGTCATGATGATAAACGAAACGGTGGAAAGTTGCATGACAATATATCTCAGAATGGCTATGGAAATGCATAATAGGTAGGTATGGTGGCTGTTTTGAGGAAGATATAGGGAGGTTTATGTGTGATAGAGCGTATCGTATCATGGGGTTTGGATGCACCGGCGAAGTTTGCACCAACTCTCAAGGTGAGAAAGGGCAATGCACGGTACCGAAGAGGCTAGCAATGGTGGAAAGGTAAAAGTGCGTATAATCCATGGACTCAACAGTAGTAAAAAGAACTCATATACTTACTGCAAAAATTTAGAAGTCATCAAAAATCAAGCACTATGCGCATGCTCCTAGGGGGATAGATTGGTAGGAAAATACCATCGCTCGTCCCCGACCGCCACTCAAAGGGTGCACAATCCAAGTAGACTTCATGTTTCAAATTTGTTACACAACTTTATGAAGGAAATATTCCCTAGAGGCAATAATAAAGTTATTATTTATTTCCTCATATCATGATAAATGTTTATTATTCATGCTAGAATTGTATTAACCGGAAACATGATACATGTGTGAATACATAGACAAACATAGTGTCACTAGTATGCCTCTACTTGACTAGCTCATTGATCAAAGATGGTTATGTTTCCTAACCATAGGCATGTGTTGTCATTTGATTAATGGGATCACATCATTAGGAGAATGATGTGATTGACTTGACCCATTCCGTTAGCTTAGCACTTGATCGTTTAGTATGTTGCTATTGCTTTCTTCATGACTTATACAAAGTTCCTGCAACTATGAGATTGTGCAACTCCCGTTTACCGGAGGAACACTTTGTGTGCTACCAAACGTCACAACATAACTGGGTGATTATAAAGGTGCTCTACATGTGTCTCCAAAGGTACATGTTGAGTTGGCATAATTCGAGATTAGGTTTTGTCACTCGATTGTCGGAGAGGTATCTCTGGGCCTTCTCGGTAATACTCATCACCTAAGCCTTGCAAGCATTGTAACTAATGATTTAGTTATGAGATGATGTATTACGGAACGAGTAAAGAGACTTACCGGTAACGATATTGAACTAGGTATTGGATACCGATGATCGAATCACGGGAAAGTAACATACCGATGACAAAGGGAACAACGTATGTTGTTATGCGGTTTGACCGATAAAGATCTTCGTAGAATATGTAGGAACCAATATGAACATCCAGGTTCCACTATTGGTTATTGACCAAGAATAGTTCTAGGTCATGTCTACATAGTTCTCGAACCCGTAGGGTCCGCACGCTTAACGTTACGATGACAGTTTTATTATGAGTTTATAAGTTTTGATGTACCGAAGGTTGTTCTAAGTCCTGGATGTGATCACGGACATGACGAGGAGTCTCGAAATGGTCAAGACATAAAGATTGATATATTGGATGACTATATTCGGACACCGGAAGTGTTCTGAATGTTTTCGGAGAAAAACCGGAGTGCTGGAGGGTTACCGGAACCCCCCGGGAACTAATGGGCCTTGTTGGGCCCTAGTGGAGAGAGAGAGGGGCCGGCCAGGGCAAGAGGCGTGCCCCCTCCCCTTGAGTCCGAATAGGACAAGGAAGGGGGGGGGGGGCGCCCCCCTTGCCTTTCCCCTCTCCCACTCCTTCCTCCCCCCTCCTTCTTGGAATAGGAAAGGGAGGGGGCAAACCTACTTGGAGTAGGTTTCCCCCTCCTAGGGCGCGCCTCCCCCTTGGCCGGCCCCTCCTCCTCTCCCCCTTTATATACGGGGGAGGGGGGCACCCCATAGAGACAAGTTGATCTACGGATCGTTCCTTAGCCGTGTGCGGTGCCCCCCTCCACCATATTCCACCTCGGTCATATCATCGCGGAGTTTAGGCGAAGCCCTGCGCCGGTAGAACATCATCGTCATCACCACGCCGTCGTGCTGACGGAACTCATCCCCGACGCTTCGCTGGATTGGAGCCCGGGGGACGTCATCGAGCTGGACGTGTGCTGAACACGGAGGTGCCGTACGTTCGGTGCTTGGATCGGTCGATTCGTGAAGACGTACGACTACATCAACCACGTTGTCATAACGCTTCCGCTTGACGGTCTACGAGGGTATGCAGACAATACTCTCCCCTCTCGTTGCTATGTCATCACCATGGTCTTGCGTGTGCGTAGGAAATTTTTGAAATTACTACGTTCCCTAACAGTGGCATCCGAGCCTAGGTTTTATGCGTTGATGTTATATGCACGAGTAGAACACAAGTGAGGTTTGGGCGATACAAGTCATACTGCTTACCAGCATGTAATACTTTGGTTCGGCGGTATTGTTGGGTGAAGCGGCCCGGACCGACATTACGCGTGTGCTTACGCGCGACTGGTTTTACCGCCGTGCTTTGCACACAGGTGACTAGCGGGTGTCAGTTTCTCCAACTTTAGTTGAACCGAGTGTGGCTACGCCCGGTCCTTGCGAAGGTTAAAACAGCACTAACTTGACGAACTATCATTGTGGTTTTGATGCGTAGGTAAGAACGGTTCTTGCTAAGCCCGTAGCAGCCACGTAAAACTTGTAACAACAAACTAGAGGACGTCTAACTTGTTTTTGTAGGGCATGTTGTGATGTGATATGGCCAAGACGTGATGCTATATTTTATTGTATGAGATGATCATGTTTTGTAACCGAAGTTATCGGCAACTGGCAGGAGCCATATGGTTGTCGCTTTATTGTATGAAATGCAAATGCCCTGTAATTGTTTTACTTTATCACTAAGTGGTAGCGATAGTCGTAGAAGCAACAGATGGCATAAACGACAACGATGCTACGATGGAGATCAAGGTGTCGCGCCGGTGATGATGGTGATCACGACGGTGCTTCGGAGATGGAGATCACAAGCACAAGATGATGATGGCCATATCATATCACTTTGTCATGCCCAATATGCGACCCTATCCAAAAGGAACTCGAAGGTCCCACCAAGGATAGACCCGCATATTGGAACGCTTTTGCAAGGTGGATATCATTACATCAACATTACATAATAGATGGGGATACATACATAAGGCATACAATGCCACATGAATACAACATCATACATAAGATCAACATCTGACTACAGATGAAACATAAACATAAGCTCAAACGACATCCACCCTGCTAGCCCAGGCTGCCGACCTGGAACCTATCCCCTGATCGAAGAAGAATCAGAAGAAGAACTCCAAAACAAGCAAACATCGCTCTCGCGTCAAGATCATCGCAACCTGTACCTGCAACTGTTGTTGTAGTAATCTGTCAGCCACGAGGACTCAGCAATCCCATTACCATGGGTATCAAGACTAGCAAAGCTTAATGGGAAAGGAAGGGGTAAAGTGGTGAGGCTGCAGCAGCGGCTAAGCATATATGGTGGCTAACATACGCAAATGAGAGCTAGAAGAGGAGGAAAGGAACGGTCGTCAACTAATAATGATTAAGAGGTGATCCTGAACTCCTACTTATGTCAATCATAACCCAAAGACCGTGTTCACTTCCCGAACTCCGCCGAGAAGAGACCATCACGGCTACCCACACGGTTGATGCCTTTTAATTCGGATCTGGTGTCAAGTTATCTACAACCGGACATTAACAAATTCCCATCTGCCACATAACCGCGGGCACGGCTCTTGAAAGTTTATACCCTGCAGGGGTGTCCCAACTTAGCCCATGATAAGCTCTCGCGATCAACGAAGGATATACCTTCTCCCAGGAAGACCCGATCAGTCTCGGAATCCCGGTTTACAAGACATTTCGACAATGGTAAAACAAGACCAGCAAAGTCGCCCGCTGTGTCGACAAATCCCAATAGGAGCTGCACATATCTCGTTCTCAGGGCACACCTGATGAGCAAGATGTCGGGTTGGCATAGACCCTGGTTGCCTAGGGGGCGCCGGACATCGCTCGGTTTGGACCAACACTTAGACAAGCATTGGCCCGGGGGGGGGGGCTAAAATAAAGATGACCCTCGAGAGGGCGACTCCCAAGGGAAAAGTATAGGTGGTGGTGAGGCAAATGGTAAAACCAAGGTTGGGCCTTGCTGGAGGAGTTTTATTCAAAGCGAACTATCGAGGGGGTCCCATAAATCACCCGACCGCATAAGGAACACAAAATCCGGGAACATAACACCGGTATGACGGAGACTAGGGCGGCAAGAGTTCAACAAAACACTAGGCATAAGGCCGAGCCTTCCACCCTTTACCAAATATATAGATGCATTAATAATATAAGAGATATTGTGATATCCCAACATAACCCTGTCCACCATGAAGAAAATCTTCAACTTCACCTGCAACTAACAATGCTATAAGAGGGGCTGAGCAAAGCGGTAACATAGCCAAGCAACGGTTTGCTAGGAAGGGTGTCAAAGGTGAGAGGTTCATGGCAATTTGGGAGGCTTGAAGAGAAAATGATAGGTAACGCAGCATAGCGATAGAACGAAGCAACTAGCATAGCAATGATAGTTGAGATCCAGGGTAGCGGTCATCTTGCCTGAAATCCCGCAAGGAAGAAGAACGAGTCCATGAAGAAGATGAAGCCACGAAGATGAACCAAGCGTAGACGAACGAATCCTCACGATCGCAACGAAACGGGAACTATCGAGAAGAAGCACACAACATAGTAAACACACCACACATAGACAAGACATGATGCACAACAAGCATGATGCATGACAAAGCTACATGAAGCTACTCATGGCAAGAGACGATGCAAACAAGAGCAACACATCAAAGCATGTTTAAATGAGGCCGGGAACAACATATAACAACTCCGGTAAGTCCTCATATGCAAATTTAAAAATTGGTCCAGAACTGAACAAACATTAAGTTGAAATTGTTTAACAACAAGTTAAGATGCACCAAGATGATCTACACGAGATTCTAGTCAAGTTACATATAAAGTTCATTAGATTCGGAGCTACGACCTAGAAGATATGAGCAAAACAAGTTAAGCATGGCATTGATGCAAAATGCATACAAACATCAAGCAAACACCTCAAAACAAGGATGCAACATGATAATATGAAACTTCATGCAAAATCAAGGAAGTTTCATATAGAGCACACTCAAAACGGAGCAACGGTTCAACACACACACTATATAAGTTATAGCAACAATCTGTCCAAAACAGCAACTAGGCATATTGCAAGCATCAAAACAATATGCTACAGCATCTCAACGTAATAACAAAAGGCATGGGCATGAAGTACTGGTAAAGCATAACAAAACATGAACACTGAGCTATCTCTAGAAATCACTAGAACATGCTGAAAAGGACATGGGAAGATTGCAAATAATAACAGTTTCAGACTTTGCAGAAATAACATCAGGTTGCAATGTTTAGAGCTATCAAACAACATGTTACAGGAACTTAACATGCCAAATAAAGGCATGGCATGAATCTACTAATTGCATAGAACAAAATTCCCTTACTGACCATAAGCCAAAAAGGATCAGAAGATATGATGGCACCCATGTAAACATAGCAAGTTATATGACAGATTCATACATGGCAGGAACAACAATAAGTAGGCATGTTGGTGAGCTTGAACCACTCACCACAGAGCAATACATGGCATGGCAAGGCAACCAACAGTAAGATAACATGTTTATGAAGCTAAGCATGGCAAGAGCAAGTTCATAGGAAGCATGGATCACTAGCAAAACACATGGCCAAAACTGAACTTAATGTTAACAGGCAGACAACAACATTATTTAGCAAGTTTGGAGCAAGATAACAACAAGTTACAGCAGGCTATAAATGCAACAAGGGGCATGAATGGATAGAGCATGACATGTATAACAATTCATCCTAAGTGAACATCTCCAGATTATTCCTAGAATGACTTGTAGCAGTAGGTTTACATGGCATCACAAAATAACAGATTCAGCCTAGCAAAACAGTAACAGCAAGTACCCTAATTAACAAGCTTGATGCACTCAGCACACAACTCACAAAAAATACATGGATGGCACCTCTGGAAAGATGGCATAGCATAGATCAAAACACATGTAGACATCAACCTCATAGGAGGCACACATCAAACATGGCAAAAATGACAAATCATCAAGTTATAACAGTTTCAGCAGATTAACAGCACATAGCACTCTTCGAATGACTATTCAGGCATCAAGATGAGCTCAAATGAACATGGGCAATGGAATGAAATGAAGTACTCGTTGAGACGAACAATTTGACATATTACACGCACAAAACGGAGCAGTATGCATGGAGTTATGATGCGATGAAAAGTGCACCAGAATGTCAAAATAATCGGGGACTTAGCAGAAATTTACCCTCGCGAAAGTCAACGCGGGATAGGACGGTGCGGGACGGAGGGATCCGGGGACGCGGACGCTGTTTGGTTCGCCGAACGGGTGGATCTGATCCAGATCCTGCCGGCGACGAACTCCGGCGAGGTCGAGCTACCGGAGGCGGCAGTGAGGGTCCGGCGAGGCGAGGGTGAGGCGACGGCGCGGGATCGGACCGGGTAGCGCCGGCGAGGTCGGGCGACCGGCAAGGTGGGCGGCGGCGCGGCCGGGGCAGAGCGGCGGAGGAGAGGACGTCGGTGGTTGGCGTGGGCGGCGAGGAGATGCCGGGCGGCGGGGAGCGCGGGGCTCGGGGCGGAGCCCGGCGGCGGCGAGCTCATCGGCGGGAAGAGCTAAGGCGGCGAGGGGCGGCGGAACACACTGGCGAGGCGGCGGCGGAGGCGCCGACGTGGTCCGGTGGCCGGAGACGGCGGCGCGGGCGCGGAGGACGCGCGGGCGGCGCGGGGCGGCGGGGTCGGGCTCGCGGGCCCGCCGTGGGCTCGCGGGCCGGCGTCGGCGGACGGCGGCGGAGCACCACATGGCAAGGCGCGATTGGCTGGGGGCGACAGGCGGACGTGTCCGGTGGAGGCGGGGAGGATTAGGCTAGGGTTTGGACCCGGATTTGGACGGGGGAAGGCATATATATAGTTTCTGGGAGCTAGGAGAGTCCAAATGAAGCACGGTTTTCGCCCACACGATCGTGATCGAACGGCGGAGAGCATGGAGGGGGTTAGGATGGGTTTTGGGCCACTTTGAAGGGGGTGTTGGGCTGCAAACAAAAGAGGCTTTTACAGTTACCCGGTTAACCGTTGGAGTATCAAACGACCACCAAATGGCACAAAACTTGACAGGCGGTCTACCGGTGCTATACCAAGGCCGCTTGACAAACTTCGGTCCATTCCGAGAAAGTTTAACACCCGCTCACAACAGGAGACAAGAGGGGGACGCCGGGTGACATAGGAGTGCCGAATTGCAAAACGGACAACGGGGAAAATGCTCGGATGCATGAGACGAACACGTATGCAAAATGAGATGCACATGATGACATGATAAAATGCAACACGCAAGCAAATGACAAGGCAACTATGGCGAATAACTGGCGGACACCTGGCGCATCGAATCCGGGGCGTTACAACACTCCTCCACTAACAAGAGATCTCGTCCCGAGATCTTAGGACTGAGACGGAAGGGAAAAGGGATGAGGTGAAACAAGAACTCAAGAGAAGAAGCAAAGAATCGAGAGCCCTCGAGAAGAAGAGAGGAACGACGAGAATGATGAGAATCGAAAGCTCACGGAATTAGATAGACTATGAAACCACTCCGGTTAGAACGAGATAAGGAACGAATAAGACTGAACGGATTTAGGCAGCACTCCGGATGAAAATGGAAGGATTAGAACATGCGCTTGAGAGGATGGAATGATACTTGATGAAGACATCACACAAAACCTCCGGAAAAAATTGAAAGAGTTGAATGAAAAGAACGGAGAAGAAAATGACAACTTGTGCCACGAATGAAATTGAAAACATCTTAGAAGAAAGGATTGAACGGAGTTGTTGAGAAAAATCAACAACGAAAAGAATAAGCTTGTTGTGGACTTATCAAAGAAAAAACAACTCAAAACATGAGGTGAAATTATACCACAACCAATGTCTGAATAGCTGAGAAGAACGAAGAAATGCAAAACTCCACTTCAAAAGAAAACAAAGAAATTACTTGCACTTCGAGACGCGAGAAGAAAAGATACTTGAATTCCTCCAACAAGAATCTTGATGAACTCTTGAAGAATGAATTAAATTTTGACGAGTCACCGTGAAGAACTCCGGTAACAAAAAGGATGATGAGATACAATTGAAGGATGGAAAGAATAAGGATTAAGCCTTGCTATGATTTAGATGGAGGTTCCGACGATGGCCGAGGTAATTTGAACTCCGGAAAAGAAAAAAATGAAAACACTTGGAACTAGAATTTATACATCAAGAACAAACTCCGAAAGAAAGGATTACTCACTTGGATGAAATAAGAATAAGATTTATTGTATGCTTATCCTTCATCAAATTAAATTGATGACAAGCAATGGATTTTGCATACTACTTATTCTTCTTGAAAAAAAAGGATTGAGAAGTGACATATCGCAAACTTGAGAAGGTCTTCATGAACCACCGGTAGGATTGAAAAGAATGAAAGAATTAGTATGATAATCAAAGAAAAAGAATCTGAAAGAACCACCGTTAGAATTCGGAAATGACTGACGAAAGAGAAATAATCACTGAAAGAATTAGAAGAACAAATAAGCTAAAGGGGATTTAGATGAAAGAACAAGGAGATCATGAGCTGATAAAGAACATTTGAGCGAAGCACCAGAAGAATATTGAGATGAACGAAGGGGCACGGATATAGAATAATTGGGGAATGAATCTGAAAACTTGGAATGAAGCAATATTCTGAAAAGATGGCCTCTGGTGAAAAGAAATGGAAAAACAACTCCTGGCATGCTCCGGATGGGTAAGCAAAGGAATATCTAACAAATGGAATAATTCGAGACTGATAACATGAAGCTAGAACCACGAAACTTCGGGAGGACGGGCAAGATTCAAAGGAGAAAACTCTTCTTCGGTCTTCAAATGATGACGGAAAACACCACCAAAATTACTGAGATACTCCGGGAGAATGAAAACCGAAAAGGTTGAACCAACAATGAAAAGAATTTGAACGAGATCTTGGAGAGGGCATGCGACTGATGGGATCCATTCTTATGTCACACTCGAAAAGAATTAGGAATGTCTCCGGAATAATTAGAAGAGTCAGGTAAGATGCTGGGAAAAGACCTTTGGGTTAGGGCCCACTGAAGAGATAACACCATTGGAAAGGGATGTTGAACAGATAGATGATGCACCGAAACAATTGAAATATTTGAATGAGGTGACAACCTCGAATTAATTGGAACACAAACGAATCTTCTGAGATGTCTTCCGAACTCCGGAATGATTAAATGCCGAGAGACGAACGATCAAAGGGAAATATTTGAGCTGAGGGAAAGAATATGATCAACACCGAATACTTGAATTAAGTCCACCGGAAAAGAAAAAGAGATGAAGAACGACAAACGAGACGAGAATTGACCGGTTGAATTAATCGAGGGAAGATTGAAGAGGCTCCACACGAATGAAATTGATGCTCGAAAGAGACTCAAACTCCGAGAAGAAAAGGGGTGGGAGGGCGGGAAAACAAAGGCAAATTGGGAGGGGAAGCTACGAATATCTTGAAGAGAAAACACCGGTTGAAAATCATTGATGAAAGAAAACAAAGACTTCACACAAGTAGGAAGGATACTCGATTACGGACTCCGGTTCCGAGGAGAAATAGGGTGGGCGGGTGGGAAAACAAAGACAACTCCGGACAGGTAAAAACAACGACGTCGGAGGAAGAACTAAGGATTGATCTCCCAAAGACAAAGAGGTTCAAATCAGCTTGACGAGGAATGCGCCGGACAAAAGAGGATGGACAACGAACAAAAACTAACTGCGTGATCCTAAAGAAAAATTTGAACGGGAAGAGGAGTAATTCAAAACACCTACGTCAAGATTCCTTACCAGAGCGATGAAGGGGCAGAGGAGTAAAAAGAATTCCTACTCTCCGATATAACTAGACTCCGAAAACAGTTTTCTTCTAGACTCAACAATGGCCAAACTACACGATCAATCAAGGGGGCTCCTAGGGTCGGTCGAGGCTCTGTTACCAACTTGTCACGCCCAATATGCGACCCTATCCAAAAGGAACTCGAAGGTCCCACCAAGGATAGACCCGCATATTGGAACGCTTTTGCAAGGTGGATATCATTACATCAACATTACATAATAGACGGGGATACATACATAAGGCATACAATGCCACATGAATACAACATCATACATAAGATCAACATCCGACTACGGATGAAACACAAACAGAAGCTCAAACGACATCCACACTGCTAGCCCAGGCTGCCGACCTGGAACCTATCCCCTAATCGAAGAAGAAGCAGAAGAAGAACTCCAAAACAAGCAAACATCGCTCTCGCGTCAAGATCATCGCAACCTGTACCTGCAACTATTGTTGTAGTAATATGTGAGCCATGAGGACCCAACAATCCCATTACCATGGGTATCAAGACTAGCAAAGCTTAATGGGAAAGGAAGGGGTAAAGTGGTGAGGCTGCAGCAGCGGCTAAGCATATATGGTGGCTAACATACACAAATGAGAGTGAGAAGAGGAGCAAAGGAACGGTCGTCAACTAATAATGATCAAGAGGTGATCCTGAACTCCTACTTACGGCAATCATAACCCAAAGACCGTGTTCACTTCCCGGACTCCGCCGAGAAGAGACCATCACGGCTACACACACGGTTGATGCATTTTAATTCGGATCTGGTGTCAAGTTATCTACAACAGGACATTAACAAATTCCCATCTGCCACATAACCGCGGGCACGGCTCTCGAAAGTTTATACCCTGCAGGGGTGACCCAACTTAGCCCATGATAAGCTCTCGCGATCAACGAAGGATATACCTTCTCCCAGGAAGACCCGATCAGTCTCGGAATCCCGGTTTACAAGACATTTCGAAAATAGTAAAACAAGACCAGCAAAGTCGCCCACTGTGCCGACAAATCCCGATAGGAGCTGCACATATCTCGTTCTCAGGGCACACTGGATGAGCAAGACGTCGGGTTGGCATAGACCCTAGTTGCCCAGGGGGCGCCGGACATCGCTCGGTTTGGACCAACACTTAGACAAGCATTGGCCCAGGGGGGCTAAAATAAAGATGACCCTCGAGAGGGCGACTCCCAAGTGAAAAGTATAGGTGGTGGTGAGGCAAATGGTAAAACCAAGGTTGGGCCTTGCTGGAGGAGTTTTATTCAAAGCGAACTGTCGAGGGGGTCCCATAAATCACCCGACCGCGTAAGGAACGCAAAATCCGGGAACATAACACCGGTATGACGGAAACTACGGCGGCAAGAGTGGAACAAAACACCAGGCATAAGGCCGAGCCTTCCACCCTTTACCAAATATATAGATGCATTAATAATATAAGAGATATTGTGATATCCCAACATAACCCTGTCCACCATGAAGAAAATCTTCAACTTCACCTGCAACTAACAACGCTATAAGAGGGGCTGAGCAAATCGGTAACATAGCCAAGCAACGGTTTGCTAGGAAGGGTGTCAAAGGTTAGAGGTTCATGGCAATTTGGGAGGCTTGAAGAGAAAATGATAGGTAACGCAGCATAGCGATAGAACGAAGCAACTAGCATAGCAATGATAGTAGTGAGATCCAGGGTAGCGGTCATCTTGCCTGAAATCCCGCAAGGAAGAAGAACGAGTCCATGAAGAAGATGAAGCCACGAAGACGGCCCAAGCGTAGACGAACGAATCCTCATGATCACAACGAAACGGGAACTATCGAGAAGAAGCACACAACATAGTAAACACACCACACATAGACAAGACATGATGCACAACAAGCATGATGCATGACAAAGCTACATGAAGCTACTCATGGCAAGAGATGATGCAAACAAGAGCAACACATCAAAGCAAGTTTAAATGAGGCCGGGAACAACATATAACAACTCTGGTACGTCCTCATATGCAAATTAAGAAATTGGTCCAGAACTGAACAAACATCAAGTTGAAATTGTTTAACAGCAAGTTAAGATGCACCAAGATGATCTACATGAGATTCTAGTCAAGTTACATATAAAGTTCATTAGATTCGGAGCTACGGCCTAGAAGATATGAGCAAAACAAGTTAAGCATGGCATTGATGCAAAATGCATACAAACATCAAGCAAACACCTCAAAACAAGGATGCAACATGATAATATGAAACTTCATGCAAAATCAAGCAAGTTTCATTTAGAGCACACTCAAAACGGAGCAATGGTTCAACACACACACGCACACACACACACACACTATATAAGTTATAGCAACAATTTGTCCAAAACAGCAACTAGGCATATTGCAAGCATCAAAACAATATGCTACATCATCTCAACGTAATAACAAAAGGCATGGGCATGAAGTACTGGTAAAGCATAACAAAACATGAACACTGAGCTATCTCTAGAAATCACTAGAACATGCTCAAAAGGACATGGGAAGATTGCAAATAATAACAGTTTCAGACTTTGCAGAAATAACATCAGGTTGCAATGTTTAGAGCTATCAAACAACATGTTACAGGAACTTAACATGGCAAACAAAGGCATGGCATGAATCTACTAATTGCATAGAACAAAAGTCCCTTACTGACCATAAGCCAAAAAGGATCAGATATGATGGCACCCATGTAAACATAGCAAGTTATATGACAGATTCATACATGGCAGGAACAACAATAAGTAGGCATGTTGGTGAGCTTGAACCACTCACCACAGAGCAATACATGGCATGGCAAGGCAACCAACAGTAAGATGACATGTTTATGAAGCTAAGCATGGCAACAACAAGTTCATAGGAAGCATGGATCACTAGCAAAACACATGGCCAAAACTGAACTTAATGTTAACAGGTAGACAACAACATTATTTAGCAAGTTTGGAGCAAGATAACAACAAGTTACAGCAGGCTATAAATGCAACCAGGGGCTTGAATGGATAGAGCATGACATGTATAACAATTCATCCTTAGTGAACATCTCCAGGTTATTCCTAGAATGACTTGTAGCAGTAGGTTTACATGGCATCACAAAATAACAGATTCAGCCTAGCAAAACAGTAACAGCAAGTACCCTACTTAACAAGCTTGATGCACTCAGCACACAACTCACAAAAAATACATGGATGGCACCTCTAGAAAGATGGCATAGCATAGATCAAAACACATGTAGACATCAACCTCATAGGAGGCACACATCAAACATGGCAAAAATGACAAATCATCAAGTTATAACAGTTTCAGCAGATTAACAGCACATAGCACTCTTCGAATGACTATTCAGGCATCAAGATGAGCTCAAATGAACATGGTGCAATGGAATGAAATGAAGTACTCATTAAGACGAACAATTTGACATATTACACGCACAAAACGGAGTAGTATGCATGGAGTTATGATGCGATGAAAAGTGCACGAGAATGTCAAAATAATCAGGGACTTAGCAGAAATTTACCCTCGCGAAAGTCAGCGCGGGACAGGACGGTGCGGGACGGAGGGATCCGGGGACGCGGACGCCGTTTGGTTCGCCGAACGGGTGGATCTGATCCAGATCCTGCCGGCGACGAACTCCGGCGAGGTCGAGGTACCGGAGGCTGCAGTGAGGGTCCGGCGAGGCGAGGGTGAGGCGACGGCGCAGGGTCGGATCGGTGTAGCGCCGGTGAGGTCGAGCGACTGGCGAGGTGGCGGCGGCGGCCGGGGGGCAGAGCAGCGGAGGAGAGGACGTCGGTGGTTGGCGCGGGCGGCGAGGAGATGCCAGGCGGCGGGTGAGCGCGGGGCTCGGGGCGGAAGCCCGGCGGTCGCGGCGAGGCTCGTCGGCGGGAAGAGCCTAAGGCGGCGCAGGGGCGCGGAACACGCCGGCGAGCAGCGGCAGAGGCAGCCGACGGCCGAGGACGGCGGCCGGGCGACGGAGATGCGCGGGCGGCCGCGGGCAGGCGGGGCGGGCTCACGGGCCCGCCGTGGCTCGCGGGGCCGCGCTGCGGCGGACGGCGGCGGAGCACCACGTTGGCAAGGCGCGATTGGCCAGGGGCGACGGGACGCGGGACGTGTCCGGCTGCGGCGGACGTGGTCCGGTTGGAGGCGGGGAGGATAGGCTAGGGTTTTGACCCGGATTTGGACGGGGGAAGGCATATATATAGTTTCTGGGTGCTAGGAGAGTTTAAATGGAGCACGGTTTTCGCCCACACAATCGTGATCGAACGGCGGAGAGCATGGAGGGGGTTAGGATGGGTTTTGGGCCACTTTGAAGGGGGTGTTGGGCTGCAAACAAAAGAGGCTTTTACGGTTACCCGGTTAACCGTTGGAGTATCAAACGACCTCCAAATGGCACGAAACTTGACAGGCGGTCTACCAGTGCTATAGCAAGGCCGCTTGACAAACTTCGGTCCATTCCGAGAAAGTTTAACACCCGCTCACAACAGGAGACAAGAGGGGGACGTCGGGTGACATAGGAGTGCCAGATTGCAAAACGGACAACGGGGAAAATGCTCAGATGCGTGAGACTAACACGTATGCAAAATGAGATGCACATAATGACATGATAAAATGCAACACGCAAGCAAATGACAAGGCAACTACGGAGAATAACTGGCGGGCACCTGGCGCATCGAATCCGGGGCGTTACACACTTATATTGATTGCATGTGATGTTTATCCTTTATGCATCTTATCTTGCTTTGATTGACGGTAGCATTTTAAGATGATCTCTGACTAAAAATTATCAAGAAGTGTTCTCCCTGAGTATGCACCGTTGCCAAAGTTCGTCGTGCCCAGACACCACGTGATGATCGGGTGTGATAAGCTCTACGTCCATCTACAACGGGTGCAAGCCAGTTTTGCACATGCAGAATACTCAGGTTAAACTTGACGAGCCTAGCATATGCAGATATGGCCTCGGAACACGGAGACCGAAAGGTCGAGCATGAATCATATAGTAGATATGATCAACATAAAGATGTTCACCATTGAAAACTACTCCATCTCACGTGATGATCGGTTATGGTTTAGTTGATTTGGGTCACGTGATCACTTAGATGACTAGAGAGATGTCTATCTAAGTGGGAGTTCTTAAGTAATATGATTAATTGAACTTAAATTTATCATGAACTTAGTACCTGATAGTATTTTGCTTGTCTATGTTTGTTGTAGATAGATGGCTCATGCTGTTGTTCCGTTGAATTTTAATGCATTCCTTGAGAAAGCAAAGTTGAAAGATGATGGTAGCAATTACACGGACTGGGTCCATAACTTGAGGATTATCCTCATTGCTGCACAGAAGAATTATGTCCTGGAAGCACCGCTGGGTGCCAGGCCTGCTGCAGGAGCAATACCAGATGTTAGAACGTCTGGTAGAGCAAAGCTGATGACTACTCTATAGTTCAGTGTGCCATGCTTTACGGCTTAGAACCGGGTCTTCAACGACGTTTTGAACGTCATGGAGCATATGAGATGTTCCAGGAGTTGAAGTTAATATTTCAAGCAAATGCCCGGATTGAGAGATATGAAGTCTCCAATAAGTTCTACAGCTGCAAGATGGAGGAGAATAGTTCTGTCAGTCATATACTCAAAATGTCTGGGTATAATAATCACTTGATTCAACTGGGAGTTAATCTTCCGGATGATAGCATCATTGACAGAATTCTCCAATCACTGCTACCAAGCTACAAGAGCTTCGTGATGAACTATAATATGCAAGGGATGAATAAGACAATTCCCGAGCTCTTCGCAATGCTAAAAGTTGCGGAGGTAGAAATCAAAAAGGAGCATCAAGTGTTGATGGTCAACAAGACCACTAGTTTCAAGAAAAAGGGCAAAGGGAAGAAGAAGGGGAAATTCAAGAAGAACAACAAGCGAGTTGCTACTCAAGAGAAGAAACCCAAGTCTGGACCTAAGTCTGAAACTGAGTGCTTCTACTGCAAGCAAACTGGTCACTGGAAGCGGAACTGCCCCAAGTATTTGGCGGATAAGAAGGATGGCAAAGTAAACAAAGGTATATGTGATATACATGTTATTGATGTGTATCTAACTAGAGCTCGTAGTAGCACCTGGGTATTTGATACTGGTTCTGTTGCTAATATTTGCAACTTGAAACAGGGACTACGGAATAAGCGAGCACTGGCCAAGGACGAGGTGACGATGCGCGTGGGAAACGGTTCCAAAGTCGATGTGATCGCGGTCGGCACACTACCTCTACATCTACCTTCGGGATTAGTTTTAGACCTGAATAATTGTTATTTGGTGCCAACGTTGAGCATGAACATTATATCTGGATCTTGTTTGATGCGAGACGGTTATTCATTTAAATCAGAGAATAATGGTTGTTCTATTTATATGAGTAATATCTTTTATGGTCATGCACCCTTGAAGAATGGTCTATTTTTATTAAATCTCGATAGTAGTGATACACATATTCATAATGTTGAAGCCAACAGATGCAGAGTTGATAATGATAGTGCAACTTATTTGTGGCACTGTCGTTTAGGTCATATCGGTGTAAAGTGCATGAAGAAACTCCATACTGATGGACTTTTGGAATCACTTGATTATGAATCACTTGGTACTTGCGAACCGTGCCTCATGGGCAAGATGACTAAAACACCGTTCTCCGGTACTATGGAGAGAGCAACAGATTTGTTGGAAATCATACATACAGATGTATGTGGTCCGATGAATGTTGAAGCTCGTGGCGGATATCATTATTTTCTCACCTTCACAGATGATTTGAGCAGATATGGGTATATCTACTTAATTAAACAGAAGTCTGAAACATTTGAAAAGTTCAAAGAATTTCAGAGTGAAGTGGAAAATCATCGTAACAAGAAAATAAAGTTTCTGCGATCTGATCGTGGAGGAGAATATTTGAGTTACGAGTTTGGTTTACATTTGAAACAATGCGGAATAGTTTCGCAACTCACGCCACCTGGAACACCACAAAGAAATGGTGTGTCCGAACGTTGTAATCGTACTTTACTAGATATGGTGCAATCTATGATGTCTCTTACTGATTTACCGCTATCGTTTTGGGGTTATGCTTTAGAGACGGCTGCATTCACATTAAATAGGGCACCATCAAAATCCATTGAGACGACGCCTTATGAACTGTGGTTTGGCAAGAAACCAAAGTTGTCGTTTCTTAAAGTTTGGGGCTGTGATGCTTATGTGAAGAAACTTCAACCAGATAAGCTCAGACCCAAATCGGAGAAATGTGTCTTCATAGGATACCCAAAAGAGACTGTTGGGTACACCTTCTATCACAGATCCGAAGGCAAGACATTCGTTGCTAAGAATGGATCCTTTCTAGAGAAGGAGTTTCTCTCGAAAGAAGTGAGTGGGAGGAAAGTAGAACTTGATGAGGTAACTGTACCTGCTCCCTTATTGGAAAGTAGTTCATCACAGATATCAGTTCCTGTGACAAATACACCAATTAGTGAGGAAGCTAATGATATTGATCATGAAACTTCAGATCAAGTGTCTACTGAACCTCGTAGGTCTACCAGAGTAAGATCCGCACTAGAGTGGTACGGTAATCCTGTTCTAGAAGTCATGTTACTTGACCATGATGAACCTACGAACTATGAGGAAGCGATGATGAGCCCAGATTCCGCAAAATGGCTAGAGGCCATGAAATCTGAGATGGGATCCATGTATGAGAACAAAGTATGGACTTTGGTTGACTTGCCCGATGATCGGCAAGCCATTGAGAATAAATGGATCTTTAAGAAGAAGACTGACGCTGACGGTAATGTAACTATCTATAAAGCTCGACTTGTTGCGAAAGGTTTTCGACAAGTTCAAGGGGTTGACTACGATGACACTTTCTCACCCGTAGCGATGCTTAAGTCTGTCCGAATTATGTTAGCGATTGCCGCATTTTATGATTATGAAATTTGGCAGATGGATGTCAAAACTGCATTCCTGAATGGATTTCTGGAAAAAGAGTTGTATATGATACAACCGGAGGGTTTTGTCGATCCTAAGGGAGCTAACAAAGTGTGCAAGCTCCAGCGATCAATCTATGGTCTGGTGCAAGCCTCTCAGAGTTGGAATAAACACTTTGATAGTGTGATCAAAGCATATGGTTTTATACAGACTTTTGGAGAAGCCTGTATTTACAAGAAAGTGAGTGGGAGCTCTGTAGCATTTCTAATATTATATGTGGATGACATATTGCTGATTGGAAATGATATAGAATTTCTGGATAGCATAAAAGGATACTTGAATAAAAGTTTTTCAATAAAAGACCTCGGTGAAGCTGCTTACATATTGGGCATTAAGATCTATAGAGATAGATCAAGACGCTTGATTGGACTTTCACAAAGCACGTACCTTGATAAAGTGTTGAAAAGGTTCAATATGGAGCAGGCGAAGAAAGGGTTCTTGCCTGTATTACAAGGTATAAAGTTGAGTCAGACTCAATGCCCGACCACTGCAAAAGATAGAGAGAAAATGAAAGGAGTTCCCTATGCTTCATCCATAGGCTCTATCATGTACGCAATGCTGTGTACCAGACCTGATGTGTGCCTTGCTATTAGTTTGGCAGGGAGGTACCAAAGTAATCCAGGAGTGGGTCACTGGACAGCGGTCAAGAACATCCTGAAATACCTGAAAAGGACTAAGGATATGTTTCTCGTATATGGAGGTGATAAAGAGCTAGTCGTAAATGGTTACGTCGATGCAAGCTTTGACACTGATCCGGACGATTCTAAATCGCAAACTGGATATGTATTTTTATTAAACGGTGAAGCTGTAAGTTGGTGCAGTTCTAAACAAAGCGTCATGGCGGGATCTACATGTGAAGTGGAGTACATAGCTGCTTCGGAAGCAGCAAATGAAGGAGTCCGGATGAAGGAGTTCATTTCCGATCTAGGTGTTGTACCTAGTGCATTGGGACCAATGAAGATCTTCTGTGACAATACTGGTGCAATTGCCTTGGCAAAGGAATCCAGATTTGACAAGAGGACCAAGCACATCAAGAGACGCTTCAATTCCATTTGGGACCAAGTCCAAGTGGGAGACATAGAGATTTGCAAGATACATACGGATCTGAATGTTGCAGACCCGTTGACTAAGCCTCTCTCACGAGCAAAACATGATCAGCACCAAGACTCCATGGGTGTTAGAATCATTACTATGTAATCTAGATTATTGACTCTAGTGCAAGTGGGAGACTGAAGGAAATATGACCTAGAGGCAATAATAAAGTTATTATTTATTTCCTCATATCATGATAAATGATTATTATTCATGCTAGAATTGTATTAACCGGAAACATGATACATGTGTGAATACATAGACAAACATAGTGTCACTAGTATGCCTCTACTTGACTAGCTCATTGATCAAAGATGGTTATGTTTCCTAACCATAGGCATGTGTTGTCATTTGATTAATGGGATCACATCATTAGGAGAATGATGTGATTGCCTTGATCCATTCTGTTAGCTTAACACTTGATCGTTTAGTATGTTGCTATTGCTTTCTTCATGACTTATACAAAGTTCCTGCAACTATGAGATTGTGCAACTCCCGTTTACTGGAGGAACACTTTGTGTGCTACCAAACGTCACAACGTAACTGGGTGATTATAAAGGTGCTCTACATGTGTCTCCAAAGGTACATGTTGAGTTGGCATAATTCAAGATTAGGTTTTGTCACTCCGATTGTCGGAGAGGTATCTCTGGGCCTTCTCGGTAATACTCATCACCTAAGCCTTGCAAGCATTGTAACTAATGAGTTAGTTATGAGATGATGTATTACGGAACGAGTAAAGAGACTTGCCGGTAACGAGATTGAACTAGGTATTGGATACCGACGATCGAATCTCGGGCAAGTAACATACCGATGACAAAGGGAACAACGTATGTTGTTATGCGGTTTGACCGATAAAGATCTTCGTAGAATATGTAGGAACCAATATGAACATCCAGGTTCCACTATTGGTTATTGACCAAGAATAGTTCTAGGTCATGTCTACATAGTTCTCGAACCCGTAGGGTCCGCACGCTTAATGTTACGATGACAGTTTTATTATGAGTTTATAAGTTTTGATGTACCGAAGGTTGTTCGGAGTCCCGGATGTGATCACGGAGATGACGAGGAGTCTCGAAATGGTCGAGACATAAAGATTGATATATTGGATGACTATATTCGGACACCGGAAGTGTTCCGGATGTTTTCGGAGAAAAGTCAGAGTGCCGGAGGGTTACCGGACCCCCCCGGGAACTAATGGGCCTTGTTGGACCCTAGTGGAGAAAGAGAGGGGCCGGCCAGGGCAAGAGGCGCGCCCCCTCCCCTTGAGTCCGAATAGGACAAGGAAGGGGGGGCGGCGCCCCCCTTGCCTTTCCCCTCTCCCACTCCTTCCTTCCCCCTCCTTCTTGGAATAGGAAAGGGAGGGGGCAAACCTACTTGGAGTAGGTTTCCCCCTCCTAGGGCGCGCCTCCCCCTTGGCCGGCCCCCTCCTCCTCTCCCACTTTATATACGGGGGTAGGGGGCACCCCATAGAGACAAGTTGATCTACGGATCTTTCCTTAGCCGTGTGCGGTGCCCCGCTCCACCATATTCCACCTCGGTCATATCGTCGCGAAGTTTAGGCGAAGCCCTGCGCCGGTAGAACATCATCGTCGTCACCATGCCGTGGTGGTGACGGAACTCATCCCCGACGCTTCGCTGGATTGGAGCCCGGGGGACGTCATCGAGCTGGACGTGTGCTGAACACGGAGGTGCGGTACGTTCGGTGCTTGGATCGGTCGATTCGTGAAGACGTACGACTACATCAACCGCGTTATCATAACGCTTCCGCTTGACGGTCTACGAGGGTACGTAGACAATACTCTCCCCTCTCGTTGCTATGTCATCACCATGATCTTGCGTGTGCGTAGGAAATTTTTGAAATTACTACGTTCCCTAACACTTTAACCATACGTGCATGCTACGGGACTTGCTAACTTCAACACAAGCATTGTTTAAATTCATAATCACCCAACTAGCATGACTTTAATATCACTACCTCCATATCTCAAAACAATTATCAAGTATCAAATTGATCATAGCATCCAATTCACTTCCTATGATAGTTTTTATTATACCCAACTTGGATGCCTACCATTCTAGGACCAATTTTATAACCATAGAAAATACCATGCTGTTCTAAAAGACTCTTAAAATAATATAAGTGAAGCAAGAGAGACTAGCAATTTCTACAAAATTAATCCACTGCCATGCTCTAAAAGATATAAGTGAAGCACTAGAGCAAAAATTATCAAGCTCAAAAGATATAAGTGAAGCACATAGAGTATTCTAACAAATTCAATCAGGTGGGCTTCTCCCAAAAAGGTGTGTACAACAAGGATGATTGTGGTAAACTAAAAATCAAAGACTAATATAATACATGATGCTCCAAGCAAAACACATATCATGTGGCGAATAAAAATATAGCTCCAAGTAAAGTTACCAATGAACGAAGACGAAAGAGGGGATGCCTTCCCGGGGGATCCCCAAGCTTAGGCTTTTGGCTATCCTTGAACATCTTGGGGTGCCATTGGCATCCCCCAAACTTAGGCTTTCGCCACTCCTTATTCCATAGTCCATCAAATCTTTACCCAAAACTTGAAAACTTCATAACACAAAACTCAACAGGAAATCTCATAAGCTCTATTAGTGAAAGAAAAAAAACACCACATAAGGTACTGTAATGAACTCATTATTTATTTATTTTGGTGTTAAACCTACTGTATTCCAAGTTCTCTATGGTTCATACCACTTAATACTAGCCATAGATGCATCAAAATAAGCAAATAACACACGAAAAACAGAATCTGTCAAAAACAGAACAGTCTGTAGCAATCTGTAACTAACGCAAACTTTTGGAACTTTAAAAATCCTACCAAAATAGGAAGTCCTGGGCAATTTGTCTATTGATCATAAAAAAAATAATCAACGCAAAAGCACGTTTCTGTGATTTAACAAAACTAATTTCGTGCGCGCAAAGTTTCTTTTTTTCAGCATAATCAAACTAACTATCACCATAGGTTATCCTATAGGTTCTACTTGGCACAAACACTAATTAAAACATAAAAACACATCTAAACAGAATGTAGATGCAAAATTTATTCCTAAACAGCAACAAAAACAAAAACACAAATAAAATTGGGTTGCCTCCCAACTAGTGCTATCATTTAACGCCCCCAGCTAGGCATAAAAGCGAGGATAGATCTAAGTAGTGCCATCTTTGGCACTCAATTCCTCAATAGAGCACTAATAATCTTTAGGGGTTCCTCCCTTTTTAGCAATGATTAAACCTTTAGGCAAAAATTCAAGAAATTCATTTGTAGCAAAAGGTTCCTTAACGATAGAGAGACAATTGGGATGAACACTTATGGATTTGAGATCCGCGTCTCCTTTACTAGAAGATTCACCCTTATTTTTAGGAACATAAATAAACTTGGCAGTTTTGGTAGGAGGTTTTGGAGTGTTTTTCATGGAAGAAAACGCCGAACCTAAGTTGGTAATGATATCCTCAAGTTTATTGATTCTAGCAGAATCTAGATCTATTTTTTTATTAACTATAGGTTCTTTCTCTTTAAGATTTTTCAAAGTAACCCCAACCCTAGATCCATATTGGGTAATGTGATTATGAATCTTTTTATCCAAATTTTCAATCAACTCAATAGTAGCAACTTTATTTTCAATAATATCAAGCCGTTGTATCACATGTTCTAAAGTTAAAACCGTTCCATTAACCAAAAGAGGAGGTGGTCCAAACAAATCTAACATAGCATTATAAGCATCAAATGTATGGCTACTCAAGAAATCCCCTCCGGTAACGGTATCAAGAACGCATCTATTCCAAGGAGTAATGCCTACATAAAAATTGCGAAGAAGAACGGAAGTAGAAAGCTTCCTAGTAGATTTATTTTGAGCATTGCAAATTCTATGCCAGGCATCTTTTAAATTTTCTCCCTCCCTTTGCTTAAAATTCAGAATTTCATGTTCGGGAGTAATAACAAGGATAGGAGGACAATCCATAACGACAAGGTAAACGATCTAACACACGAGCAAACAGAAAAATGCAAGCGAAAAAGAGAGGAGAAGATTGGGAAAGAGAGGGCGAATAAAACGGCAAAGGTGAAGTGGTGGAGAGGAAAATGAGAGGCAAATGGCAAATAATGTAAATGCGAGGGAGATGAGTTTGTGATGGGTACTTGGTATGTCTTGACTTGAGCAAAGACCTCCCCGGCAACGGCGCCAGAAATCCTTCTTGCTACGTCTTGAGCTTGCGTTGGTTTTCCTTGAAGAGGAAAGGGTGATGCAGCAAAGTAGCGTAAGTATTTCCCTCAGTTTTTGAGAACCAAGGTATCAATCCAGTAGGAGGCTCCTCAAAAGTCCCACACACCTACACAAACAAACAAAGAACTCGCAACCAACGCAATAAAGGGGTTGTCAATCCCTTCATGACCACTTGCGAAAGTGAGATCTGATAGAGATAGTATGATAAGATAAATATATTTTTGGTATTTTATAATATAGATGCAAAAAGTAAAGATGCAAATAAAAGTAGATTGAAGGCTTATATGATAAAAGATAGACCCGGGGCCATAGTTTTCACTAGTGGCTTCTCTCAAGATAGCATAAGTATTACGGTGGGTGAACAAATTACTGTCGAGCAATTGATACAAAAGCGAATAATTATGAGATTATCTAGGCATGATCATGTATATATGCATCACGTCCGTGCCAAGTAGACCGACTCCTACATGCATGAACTACTATTACTCCACACATCGACCGCTATCCAGCATGCATCTAGAGTATTAAGTTCATAAGAACAGAGTAACGCATTAAGAAAGATGACATGATGTAGAGGGATAAACTCAAGCAATATGATATAAACCCCATCTTTTTATCCTCGATGGCAACAATACAATACATGCCTTGCAACCCTTTCTATCACTGGGTAAGGACACCGCAAGGTTGAACCCAAAGCTAAGCACTTCTCCCATGGCAAGAAAGATCAATCTAGTAGGCCAAACCAAACTGATAATTCAAAGAGACTTGCAAAGATAACTCAATCATACATAAAAGAATTCAGAGAAGATTCAAATATTTCACATAGATAAACTTGATCATAAACCCACAATTCATCGGATCTCGACAAACACACCGCAAAAAGAGTTACATCAAATAGAGCTTGATGTCTACTACACAACCTTCTTCTTGTAGACGTTGTTGGGCCTGCAAGTGCACAGGTTTGTAGGACAGTAGCAAATTTCCCTCAAGTGAATGACCTAAGGTTTATCAATCCGTGGGAGGAATAGGATGAAGATGGTCTCTCTCAAATAACCCTGCAACCAAATAACAAAGAGTCTCTTGTGTCCTCAACACACCCAATACAATGGTAAATTGTGTAGGTGCACTAGTTCGGCAAAGAGATGGTGATACAAGTGCAAAATAGATAGTAGATATAGGTTTTTGTAATATGAAAATATAAAACAGCAAGGTAACTAATGATAAAAGTGAGCGTAAACGGTATTGCAATGATAGGAAACAGGGCCTAGGGTTCATACTTTCACTAGTGCAAGTTCTCTCAACAATAATAACATAGATAGATCATATAACAATCCCTCAACATGCAACAAAGAGTCACTCCAAAGCTACTAATAGCGGAGAACAAACGAAGAGATCATGGTAGGGTACGAAACCACCTCAAAGTTATTCTTTCGGATCAATCTATTCAGGAGTTCGTACTAGAATAACACCTTAAGACACAAATCAACCAAAACCCTAATGTCACCTAGATACTCCATTGTCACCTCAAGTATCCATGGGCATGATTATACGTTATGCATCACACAATCTCAGATTCATCCAACCAACACAAAGTACTTCAAAGAGTGCCCCAAAGTTTCTACCGGAGAGTCAAGAAAACGTGTGCCAAGCCCTATGCAGAGGTTCATTGGCGGAACCCGCAAGTTGGTCACCAAAACATACATCAAGTGGCACGTGATATCCCATTGTCACCACAGATAAACACGGCAAGACATACATCAAGTGTTCTCATCATAAAGACTCAATCCAATAAGATAACTTCAAGATGGAAACTCAATTCATCAAAAGAGAGTAGAGGGGGAGAAACATCTTAAGATCCAACTATAATAACAAAGCTCGCGATACATCAAGATTGTGCAATAGAGAGAACACGAGAGAGAGAGATCAAACACATAGCTACTGGTACATACCCTCAGCCCCGAGGGTGAACTACTCCCTCCTCGTCATGGAGAGCGCCGGGATGATGAAGATGGCCACCGGGGATGGATTCCCCCTCCGGCAGGGTGCCGGAACGGGCGCTTGAGAGGTTTTTGGTGGCTACAGAGGCTTGCGGCGGTGGAACTCCCGATCTATCTTGATTTTCGATGGTTTTAGGTACGTAGGCTTGTATAGGCAAAAGAAGTCGGTCGGGAGGTGCTCGAGGGGCCCACGAGACAGGGGGCGCGCCCTACAGGGGGGAGGCCTCCTATCTTGTGGCTGCCTCGAGGATCTTCTGACGTGAACTCCAAGTCTCTAGGATCATATTCTTCCAAAAAATTATGCTGCCGAAGGTTTCATTCCGTTTGGACTCCGTTTGATATTCCTTTTCTTCGAAATACTGAAACAGGCAATAAAACAGCAATATGGGCTGGGCCTCCGGTTAGTAGGTTAGTCCCAAAAATGATATAAATGTGTAAAATAAAGCCCATAAATATCCAAAAGGGGTAATATAATAGCATGGAACAATCAAAAATTATAGATACGTTGGAGACGTATCAGACCTCCACAAGAGAGGGGGAGAACATTGTATTGAGATCCAAAAAGAGAGAAGAAGCCATCTAGCTAATAACTATGGACCCGAAGGTCTGTGGTAAACTACTCACAACTCATCGGAGGGGCTATGGTGTTGATGTAGAAGCCCTCCATGGTCGATTCCCCCTCCGGCGGAGCACCGACGAAGGCTCCAAGATGGGATCTCGCGTATATAGAAGGTTACGGCGGTGGAAATTGTTTTTCGTTGGCTCCCTGGATGTTTTCGGGGTACATAGGTATATATAGGAGGAAGAAGTACGTCGGTGGACGCCCGAGGGGCCCAGGAGACAGGGGCACGCCCAGGAGGGGTGGGCGCGCCCTCCTATCTCCTGGACGTCTCGATTGCTTCTTAACTTGCACTCAAAGTCCTCTGGATCACGTTCGTTCCAAAAATCACGCTCCCGAAGGTTTCATTCCGTTTGGACTCCGTTTGATATTCCTTTTCTTTGAAATACTGAAATAGGAAAAAAAAATAGCAATACGGGCTGGGCCTCCGGTTAGTAGGTTAGTCCCAAAAATCTATACCTACTAATAAAGCAAGATGCGTTTCTCCAATTTTTTCATCCGTTCACCACCAATTTTTTTTATTATCCGAGGTGGTACTAATTTTTTGTGTTCCATCTGCAAGAAAAGAAAAAAAATTGTCCAGAATTTCGTACATGGGCCTGCACGCGCTAAGGCCCAGTGAAGCCACCAATATCCTGCCCATGTAGCTGGGAAACCTTATTTGTCGCACGGAGCAGCATATAGTTGGAGCTTCGCATAGGTCGCACACCGTTGGGCCGGCCCATTCTCCTTTTCTCTTTGTTCTTATTTTATTTTTATTTTCTTTTTCCCCTTTGAAGTTATTTTTTGCTTGAATTTTAAAAAAATTACAAAATTGTTTGACAATTTTTAAAACAATTTGCATTTTTAAAAATAATAGAAATTCGAAAAATATTCCTGTTTGCTGAAATGTTCACAAATTCAAAACAATGTCTGTGATTAAAAACACATTTTTTAAAACGGTTTTGAATGTTCAAAGCAAGTTTCCATTTTTAAAAATTGTTCACAAATTCAAAAAATACCAGTTGCTCTGCCTTAAAAATTTCCCGTTTTCAAAAAAATGTTTGTGTATTTCAAAAAAAAAAATCCTATTTCAAGTTTTGTTTGCCTTTCCAGAAATTAACGATTTTTTCAAAAAAAATGCTCACATTTTTTATAAAAAAAATAGGAGGTCAACACAACCTCAACAAGGAGGCGGACCTGAAGTAAAAAAGAAAGGCACGAGTTGGGTAGTGGCCGCCACTCCGATCAACCCCACTACTATAAAGATCTCGTGGGCCAAACATGACCAGTAGAACACCACATATCTCCGCTCTGTTGCCCCACTATTTTGGAGACCGTTTTGATGGACATCAATTATCTCTCCCGATGCTTCTCGCAAAAAAATCTCTTCCATTGCAACGCACGGGCATATGTGCTAGTGATATAAATGTGTAAAATAAAGCCCATAAACATCCAAAAGGGGGTAATATAATAGCATGAAACAATCAAAAATTATAGATACGTTGGAGACGTATCACCTCACCGGGCGCCTTAAGAGCTGCAAAAATTTGTTGGGAGAATCATTTCCGAACCTTGGTCACGAGGGTTGCGGGCCATGGCCTAGCGCTTCGTGTCGCGATGCCCGAGGGGCACGGACTGGGAGGGGTGCTCCCGCTGCGAACTCAGACGAGAGAGCCTCGCGAAAACCAGGAGAGGAGTGGCTCACGAGAGTACCCGCGCAGCCCCCTCACGAGGCTTGCAAGAAAGAGAGCGAGTCAGACAAAGAGCTGAAAACAGAAAACGAGGGCAGAAGACGACGGCCAGAACTGGCAAAGAACACCAGAAGCAACTTTAATCAAGGTTCAAACAAGGAAGAGCGAGCCAACTGCGGAAAGCAAATGAAAAGCCGCGTCCGGCACCTAGTCTAGTATTCGACGTCTTCTCACCAGCGCAGAGCTAAGTGCTGCCACTGGGCGTGGGCGGGAGCCCCTGAGGCCCAAAGGCGGCACTCCGGAGACTCCGGGGCGTGTACAACCCCACTCATCATTACTTGAGAGTGTCACGGGCGGCGAGCTTCACAGGCATCGGGCCTTTCTTCGGGCGGCAAGATTCACACGCACCGGTCCTTCTTCACAGGCACTGGGCCTTTCTTCAGGGGTAAAACTTTTGGAGGTGCTGGATGTTCCAGGCGTTCGGGATGGGCACCCCATCCTGAGTCTCCAGGCACGCGACGCCAGGCCTGGAGACATGGACGACCTTGAACTGGCCCTCCCACATGGGTGAAAGCTTATGCAGCCCCTCCCTGGAGAGCACCCGCCTGAGTACGAGGTCACCTACCTCGAGCGTCCTTGGGAGGATGTTTCGACAATGATACCGCCACAGCGCCTGCTGGTATCGTGCCACCCGTAGCGTGGCTTCACGATGGCGTTCCTCCCCAAACACGAGGTCCATCCCCTGCATGGCGTCCTGCTGCGTCTCATCAAACACCAGGACCCGCACGGAGCGGCGCCTGACCTCGTGAGGGAGAACCGCTTCTGCTCCGTAGATGAGGAAGAATGGGGTCTCGCCCGTTGGTTTGGTGGCGGTGGTGCGGATGGACCACACCACAGACTGGAGCTCGTCGTGCCAGCCCCTGCCGCAAGCCTCCAGCTTCTTCTTGAAGGTCCCTGTCTTGAGCCCCCTCAGGACCTCCGCGTTGGCGCGTTTGGTGTAACGCCCCGGATTCGATGCGCCAGGTGTCTGCCAGTTATTCGCCGTCATTGCCATGTCATTTGCTTGCGTGTTTCATTTTGCCATGTCATCATGTGCATCTCATTTTGCATACATGTTCGTCTCATGCATCCGAGCATTTTCCCCGTTGTCCGTTTTGCAATCCGGCACTCCTATGTTCCCCGATGCCCCCTTTTGCCTCTTTTCGTGTGCAGGTGTTAAACGTTCTCAGAATGGACCATGATTTGCCAAGCGGCCTTGGTACACCATCGGTAGACCGCCTATCAAGTTTCGTGCCATTTGGAGTCCGTTTGATACTCCAACGGTTAACCGGGTAACCGTAAAAGCTCCTTTTGTCTTGCAACCCAACACCCTTCCAAATCATCCCAATAACCCATCCAAACCCCATCTATGCTCTCGTTCGTTCGATCACGATCGCGTGGCCGAAAACCGCTCTCCATTTGGACACTCCTAGCTCCCTCTACCTATATAAACACCCCCTCCGAAATTCGCAGTGCAAACCCTAGCAGTCTTCTCCCTCACCGCGCCGGACATGTCAGCTCCGCCGCCCGGACGCGTCCAGCCACCTCCCGCATCCAATCCGCCGCCGCCACCTGTCCCCGCGCTGCCCTCGTCCTCCGCGGCCCGTATCGGGCCCGCGGGGCCCATCCCGTCCGCGCCGCCGTCCGCCTCCCGCGGATCCGCCGCCCGCTTGTCTCGCGGGGCCCGACGCCCGGCGCCGTCCCGGATCCCCGCCGGCCGCCCGCGCCCCGTCCCTCGCCAGCGACCGCCTCCTCCGTCCGCCTCCGCCACCGCCCAGGACGCCAGCCGCCGCCTCCGTCCGCCTCCGCCACCGCGCCTCCAAGCCGGAACCGGTCCACCGGCGCCCGTTCGCACCATCCCGTCCCGCTCCGGCCTTCCTCCCTCGTCCGACGACCCTCTCCGGCGAGCTCGGACCCCCACCTCGGTTCCCGTGCAATGAGCCCCCAGATCCATATCCAAAGAGGTTGACCCCGGATTTTCTCTATCCCGAAGTTTTCATCATTTTATGCCTCTGTTCATCATGTCATATCTCCTAGCATACTGCTCCATTTTGTGTGAATTATATATAAAAATGTTCGCTGTGAGATGCTCTACATTTCATTCCATTGTATCATGCTTGTTTGAGGCCATCTTGATGCCCAAATCATCATTGCAAGAGTGCTATATGATGTTAACATGCTGAAACTGTTATAACTTGCTGTTTTGTCTTCTTCATTGCATTTTGTGTGTGCATCCTATGAGCTTGATGTCTACATGAGTTTTGAGATACATCATGCCATCTTTACTGTGGCGCAATCCATGTATTTTTGTGAGTCTTGTAGTTAGTGCATCGAGCTCATGAAGTAGGGTACTCGCTGTTACTGTTTTGCTAGACTGATTCTGCTATATCATGATGCTATATAAACCTACTTCTACAGGTCATTCTATGCATAATCTGTAGATGTTCACTAAGGATGTTTTGTTATACATGTCATGCTCTATCCATTCATGCCCCTGGTTGCATTTATAGCCTGCTGTAACTTGTTGTTATCTTGCTCCAAACATGCTAAATAACGTTGCTGTCAGCCTGTTAACATTAAGTTCAATGTTTCCATGATTGTTGTTAGTGATCTATACACCCTATGAACTTGATCTTGCCATTCGTAGCTTCATAAACATGTATTCTTACTATTGGTTGCCTTGTCATGCCATGTATTGCTCTGTGGTGAGTGGTAAAGCTCACCAACATGCCTACTTATTGTTGTTCCTGCCATGTATGAATCTGTCATATCATTTGCCATGTTTGCATGGATGATACCATCTTTTCTGTTGATCTTTAGAATTAGTTCAGTAAGGTAGTTTTGTTAAGTGCTTTTATTACTAGCATGCCATGCCTTTTTTGCCATGTTAAGTTCCTTTAACATGTTTGATACTCCCTCTGTCCCATAATATAAGATGCTTTTTGACACCATTAGTGACAAAAAGCGTCTTACATTATGGGATGGAGGGAGTAGCTCTAAACATTGCAACCTCATGTTATTCCTGTTAAGTCTGAAACTGTTATTATTTGCAATCTTGCCAGGTCCTTTTGAGCATGTTATAGTGTTTTCTGAAGATAGCTCAGTGTTCATGTTTTGTCATGCTTTACCTGTACTTCATGCCCATGTCTTTTGTTCTTATGTTGAGGTGCTGTAGCATATTGTTTTGATGCTTGCAAGATGCCTAGTTGCTGTTTTGGACAGATTGTTGTTTTAACTTGTATAGGGTGTATGTGTTGAACCGTTGCTCCGCTTTGAGTGTGCTCTATATGGAACTTACTCGATTTTGTATGAAGTTTCATATTATCATGTTGCATCCTTGTTTTGATAGTGTTTGCTTGATGTTTGTACGCATTTTGCATCAATGCCATGTTTAACTTGTTTTGCTTATATCTTCTAGGCCGTAGCTCTGAATTAAATGAACTTTATATGTAACTTGACTAGAATCTCGTGTAGATCATCTTGGTGCATCTTAACTTGCTGTTTAACAACTTGAACATAAGGTTTATTCAGTTCTGGACCAATTTCTAAATTTGCATATGAGGACTTACCGGAATTGTTATATGTTGTTTCCGGCCTCATTTGAACTTGCCTTGATATGTTGTTCTTGTTTGCATCATCTCTTGCCATGAGTATCCTCATCTAGCCTTGTCATGCATCATACTTGGTTAAGCATCATGCCTTGTCTATGTGTGGCGTGTTTACCATGTTGTGTGTTTCTTCTTGATAGTTCCTGTTTTGTTGTGATCGTGAGAATTCGTTCATCTACGCTTGGTTTGTCTTCGTGGCTTCATCTTCTTCATGGACTTGTTCTTCTTCCTTGCGGGATTTCAGGCAAGATGACCGTCACCTTGGATCTCACTACTATCATTGCTATCCTAGTTGCTTCGTTCTATCGCTATGCCGCGCTTCCTATTCACTTGTTCTTCAAGCCTCCCCAAATTGCCATGTCAGCCTCTAACCTTTTCACCCATCCTAGCAAACCGTTGCTTGTCTATGTTACCGCTTTTGCTCAGCCCCTCTTATAGCGTTGTTAGTTGCAGGTGAAGTTGAAGATTGCTCCATGGTGGACAGGTTTATGTTGGGATGTCACAATATCTCTTATTTAATTAATGCATCTATATACTTGGTAAAGGGTGGAAGACTCGGCCTTATGCCTGGTGTATTGTTCCACTCTTGCCGCCCTAGTTTCCGTCATACCGGTGTTATGTTCCTTGATTTTGGGTTCCTTACGCGGTTGGGTGATTTATGGGACCCCCTTGACAGTTTGCTTTGAATAAAACTCCTCCAGCAAGGCCCAACCTTGGTTTTACCATTTGCCTCACCACCACCTACTTTTCCCTTGGGAGTCGCGCTCTCGAGGGTCATCTTTATTTTAGCACCCCCGGGCCAGTGCTTCTCTAAGTGCTGGTCCGAACTGAGTAGACTGCGGGGCCACCTTGGGGAAATTTGAGGCTGTTTTTACTCGTAGGATGTCTCATCCGGTGCTGCCCTGAGAACGAGATATGTGCAACTCCTATCGGGATGTCGGTGCATTGGGCGGTCTTGCTGGACTTGTTTTACCATTGTCGAAATTTCTTGTAAACCGGGATTCCGAGACTGATCGGGTCTTCCTGGGAGAAGGAATATCCTTCATTGACCGTGAGAGCTTGTGATGGGCTAAGTTGGGACACCCTTGCAGGGTATAAACTTTCGAGAGCCGTTCCCGCGGTTATGTGGCAGATGGGAATTTGTTAATGTCCGGTTGTAGATAACTTGACACTAGATTCGAACTAAAACTCATCAACCGTGTGTGTAGCCGTGATGGTCTCTTTTCGGCGGAGTCCGGGAAGTGAACACGGTTTTGGGTTATGTTTGAACGTAAGTAGTTTCAGGATCACTTCTTGATCATTGCTAGCTTCATGACCGTTCCGTTGGCTTCTCTTCTCGCTCTTATTTGCGTATGTTAGCCACCATACTTGCTTAGTCGCTGCTGCAACCTCACCACTTACCCCTTCCTTACCCTTTAAGCTTTGCTAGTCTTGTTACCCATGGTAATGGGATTGCTGAGTCCTCGTGGCTCACAGATTACTACAACAACAGTTGCAGGTGCAGGTTGCGATGATCATGACGCGAGAGTGATGTGTGCTTGTTTTGGAGTTGTTCTTCTACTTCTTCTTTGATCAGGGGATATGTTCCAAGTCGGCAGCCTGGGCTAGCAGTGTGGATGTCGTTTGAGTTTCTGTTTGTGTTTCATCCGTAGTCGGATGTTGATCTTACGTATGATGTGATGTTGTATTCGTGTGGCATTGTATGCCTTTTGTATGTATCCCCATCTATTATATAATGTTGATGTAATGATATCCACCTTGCAAAAGCATATCAATATGCGGTTTTATCCTTGGTGGGACCTTCAAGTCTCTTTAGGATAGTATCACATATTGGGCATGACAAGTTGGTATCAGAGCCTTGACCGACCCTAGGAGCCCCGTTGATTGATCATGTAGTTTGGCCGTTGTCGAGTCTAGAAGAAAACTGTTTTCGGAGTCTAGTTATATCAGAGAGTAGGAATTCTTTTTACTCCTCAGCCCCTTCGTCGCTCTGGTGAGGAATCTTAACGTAGGTGTTTTGAATTACTCCTCTTCCCCTTCAAAATTTTCTTTAGGATCACGCAGTTGGTTTTCCGATAGTTGGTTCTCAGCTCTTTTCATCCGGTGCATTTCTCGTCTAGTTGACTCGAGCCTCTTCATCTTTGCCAAGTTCAATCCTCAGTCGTTTTCTTTTCCCACCCACCCACCCTTTTTCTTCTTGGATTTGGAGTCCGTAATCGAGTATCCATCCTACTCGTGCAAAGTCTTTTCTTTCTTTCCTCAATCATTTCAACCGGTGCTTTTCTCTTCATGTTATTCGTCGATTCCTCGTTCAAGTTGCCTGTGTTGTTTTCCCGCCCTCCCACCCTCTTCTTCTCGGAGCCTGAGTCTGTTTCGAGCATCAATTTCATTCATGCGGAGCCTCTTCAGTCTTCCCTCAATCATTTCAACCGGTGAATTCTCGTCTCGTTTGACATTCTTCAACTCTTTCTTTTCCGGTGGACTCAATTCAAGTTTTTCGGGTTGATCACATTCTTTTCCTTGGATCAAGTGTTCTCCTTGCTCGTTTGCCTCTCGCCATTCAATCATTCTAGAGTTCGGAAGACATCTCAGGAGATTCGTCTGTGTTCTAATTAATTCGAGGTTGTCACCTCATTCAAATATTTCAATTGTTTCGGTGCATCATCTATCTGTTCCACAATCGTTTTCAACGGTGTTTTCTTTTAGTGGGCCCTAACCCACATGTCTTTTCCCAGGATCTTACCTGACTCTTCTAATTCCCCCGGAGTTATTCTCAATTCTTTTCAAGTGTGATGTAAGAATGGATCACATCAGTCACATGCCTTCTCCAAGATCGATTTCAAATCATTTCATTGCCGCCTCAACCTCTTCGCTTTTCGTTCCCCCGGAGTGCCTTAACAATTTTGGTGGTGTTTTTTTCCGTCGTCATTTGAAGACCGAAGAAGAGTTTTTCCTCTAAATCTTGTCTGTTCTCTCGAAGTTTCGTGGTTCTAGCTTCATGTTATCCTTGCGAATTATTCCATTTGTCAGATATTCCTTTTTCTCACCTATCCGGAGTATTTCAGGAGTTCATTTCAGTTTCTTTTCACTGGAGGCCATCATTCCAGAAGAATTCTTCATCCTCACATTTCAGCTACCGATATCCTATTATCCCGGTGCTTCGTTCAAGTGTTCTTTAATCAGTTCATGATCTCTTTGTTCTTTTGCATCTAAATCTCCTCAAGCATATTGGTTCTTCTAATTTTTCCCGGTGATTCATTCTCTTTCATTAGTCATTTCCGAATTCTAATGGTGGTTCAATCAAGATTCTTTTTCTTTGACTATCATATTAATTCATTCGTTCTTTCCAATCCTACCGGTGGTTCATGAAGACTTTCTCAAGTTTTGTGCTATACCCCCCTTAATCCTTTTCAAGAAGAATAAGTAGTATGCAAAATCCATTGCTTGTCATCAATTTAATTTGATGAAGGATAAGCATACAATAAATCTTATTCTCATTTCATCCAAGTGAGTAATCCCTTCCTTAGAGTTTGTTTGTGAGGAATAAATTCTAGTCCCAAGTGTTTTCATCTTTTCTTTTCCGAAGTTCAAATTTCCTCGGCCATTTCATCGGAACCTCCATCTAAATCAACGCAAGGCTTTAGCATTATTCTTTTCTCGTTCATTCTATCTCATCATCCTTTTTGTCACCGGAGTTCTTCACGGTGGCTCGTCATGACTTAATTCATTCTTCAAGAGTTTATCAAGATCTTGTTGGTGGAGTTCAAGTATCTTTTCTTCTTGCTTCTCGAAGTGCAACTAATTCTCCGTTTTCGTCTGAAATGGAGTTTTGCATTTCTTCGTTCTTCTCATCTTTTCCATCTTTTCCGCTCGTGGTCGGTTATCACCTCAAAATTTTTGAGATGTTATCTATAAGTCCACAACAAGCAATTCTTTTGTTGTTGAATTTCCAACAACTCCGTTCAATCCTTTCTTCTAAGGTTGCTTTCTATTTTGTTCGTTGTAGAAGTTGCCATTTTCTTCCTCGTTCTTTTCGTTCCACTCTTTCAAGTATTCCAGAGACATTGTGCTGTTCCTCTCGTCAACTATCGTCCCATTTTTGTCAATCTCAGTTCCAACTCTTTTTCCATGTTTAGCTGGAGTGCTGCCTAATTCTTCCATTCTTATTCCATTATTATTTTGTTCTAACCGGAATGGTTTCAGAATCCATCATGTTCTTTGAGCTTTTGATTCTTGTCATACTCGTCGTTCCTTTTTTCTACCCAGTGCTCTCAACATTGTTCTTCTCTCTTCACCCCTTGTTTCACCTCATCCTTTTTCCCTTCCGTCTCGGTCCTAAGATCTCGGGACGAGATCTCTTGTTAGTGGAGGAGTGTTGTAACGCCCCGGATTCGATGCGCTAGATGTCTGCCAGTTATTCGCCGTCATTGCCATGTCATTTGCTTGCGTGTTGCATTTTGCCATGTCATCATGTGCATCTCATTTTGCATACGTGTTCGTCTCATGCATCCGAGCATTTTCCCTGTTGTCCGTTTTGCAATCCGGCTCTCCTACGTTCCGCGACGCCCCCTTTTGCCTCTTTTCGTGTGCATGTGTTAAACGTTCTCGGAATGGACCGTGATTTGCCAAGCGGCCTTGGTACACCACCGGTAGACCGCCTGTTAAGTTTCGTGCCATTTGTAGTCCGTTTGATACTCCAATGGTTAACCGGGTAACCGTAAAAGCTCCTTTTGTCTTGCAGGACAACACCCCTCCAAATCAGCCCAATAACCCATCCAAACCCCCTCTATGCTCTCGGTCGTTCGATCACGATCGCGTGGCTGAAACCCGCTCTCCATTTGGACACTCCTAGCTCCCTCTACCTATATAAACACCCCCCCTCCGAAATTCGCGGTGCAAACCCTAGCAGTCTCCTCCCTCACCACGCCGGACATGTCCGCTCCGCCGCCCGGACGTGTCCAGCCGCCGCCACCTGTCCCTGCGCCGCCCCCGTCCGCCGCGGCCCGTATCAGGCCCGCAGGGCCCATCCCGTCCGCGCCGCCGTCCGCCTCCCGCGGATCCGCCACCCGCTCGTCTCGCGGGGCCCGCCGCCCGGCGCCGCCCCGAATCCCCGCCGCCCGCCCGCGCCCCGTCCCTCGCCGGCGACCGCCGCCTCCGTCCGCCTCCGCCGCCGCCCAGGACGCCGGCCGCCGCCTCCCTCCGCCTCCACCACCGCGCCTCCAAGCCGGATCCGGTCCGCCGACGCCCGTCCGCGCCACCCCGTCCCGCTCCGGCCTTCCTCCCTCGTCCGGCGACCCTCTCCAGCAAGCTCGGACCCCACCTCGATTCCCGTGCGACGAGCCCCCAGATCCAGATCCAAAGAGGTTGACCCCGGATTTTCTCTAAGTCCCGAAGTTTTCATCATTTTATGCCTCTATTCATCATGTCATATCTCCTAGCATACTACTCAGTTTTGCATGCATGATATGTCAGAATGTTCGTTGTGAGATGCTCTACATTTAATTCCATTGTGCCATGCTTGTTTGAGGCCATCTCGATGCCCAAATCATTGTTGCAAGAGTGCTATATGATGTTAACCTGCTGAAACTGTTATAACTTGCTGTTTTGTCTTTTTCATTGCATTTTGTGTGTGCATCCTATGAGCTTGATGTCTACATGAGTTTTGAGCTACATCATGCCATCTTTACTGTGGTTCAATCCATGTATTTTTGTGAGTCTTGTAGTTAGTGCATCGAGCTCGTGAAGTAGGGTATTTGCTGTTACTGTTTTGCTAGACTGATTCTGCTATATCATGATGCTATGTAAACCTGCTTCTGCAAGTCATTCTATGCATAATATGGAGATGTTCACTGAGGATGTTTTGTTATACATGCCATCCTCTATCCATTCATGCTCCTGGTTGCATTTATAGCCTGCTGTAACATGTTGTTATCTTGCTCCAAACTTGCTAAATAATGTTGCTGTCAGCCTGTTAACATTAAGTTCAATGTTGCCATGATTGTTGTTAGTGATCCATGCACCCTATGAACTTGCTCTTGCCATGCTTAGCTTCATAAACATTTATTCTTACTGTTGGTTGCCTTGTAATGCCATGTATTCTCTGTGGTGAGTGTTACAAGCTCACCAACATGCCTACTTATTGTTGTTCCTGCCATGTATGAATCTGTCATATGATTTGCCATGTTTGCATGGATGATACCATCTTTTCTGTTGATCTTTAGAATTAGTTCAGTAAGGTAGTTTTGTTAAGTGCTTTTAGTACTAGCATGCCATGTCTTTGTTTGCCATGTTAAGTTCGCGTAACATGTTGTTTGATAGCTCTAAACATAGCAACCTGATGTTATTTCTGTTAAGTCAAACTATTATTATTTGCAATCTTGCCAGGTCCTTTTGAGCATGTTATATTGTTTTCTGGAGATAGCTCAGTGATCCAAAGAGGTTGACCCCAGATTTTCTTTAAGTCCCGAAGTTTTCATCATTTTATGCCTCTGTTCATCATGTCATATCTCCTAGCATACTGCTCGGTTTTGTGTGAATTATATATAAAAATGTTCGCTGTGAGATGCTCTACATTTCATTCCATTGTGCCATGCTTGTTTGAGGCCATCTTGATGCCCAAATCAACGTTGCAAGAGTGCTATATGATGTTAACCTGCTGAAACTGTTATAACTTGCTGTTTTGTCTTCTTCATTGCATTTTGTGTGTGCATCCTATGAGCTTGATGTCTACATGAGTTGTGAGCTACATCATGCCATCTTTACTGTGGTGCAATCCATGTATTTTTGTGAGTATTGTTGTTAGTGCGTCGAGCTCGTGAAGTAGGGTACTTGCTGTTACTGTTTTGCTAGACTGATTCTGCTATATCATGATGCTATATAAACCTACTTCTACAGGTCATTCTTTGCATAATCTGGAGATGTTCACTAAGGATGTTTTGTTATACATGTCATGCTCTATCCATTCATGCCCCTAGTTGCATTCATAGCCTGCTGTAACTTGTTGTTATCTTGCTCCAAACATGCTAAATAATGTTGCTGTCAGCCTGTTAACATTAAGTTCAATGTTGCCATGATTGTTGTTAGTGATCTATACACCCTATGAACTTGATCTTGCCATTCATAGCTTCATAAACATGTATTCTTACTGTTGGTTGCCTTGTCATGCCATGCATTGCTCTGTGGTGTGGTAAAAGCTCACCAACATGCCTACTTATTGTTGTTCCTGCCATGTATGAATCTGTCATATCATTTGCCATGTTTGCATGGATGATACCATCTTTTCTGTTGATCTTTAGAATTAGTTCAGTAAGGGAGTTTTGTTAAGTGCTTTTATTACTAGCATGCCATGCCTTTGTTTGCCATGTTAAGTTCCTTTAACATGTTGTTTGATACTCCCTCTGTCCCATAATGTAAGACGCTTTTTGACACCACTAGTGATAAAAAGCGTCTTACATTATGGGACGGAGGGAGTAGCTCTCAACATTGCAACCTCATGTTATTCCTGTTAAGTCTGAAACTGTTATTATTTGCAATCTTGCCAGGTCCTTTTGAGCATGTTATAGTGTTTTCTGAAGATAGCTCAGTGTTCATGTTTTGTCATACTTTACCTGTACTTCATGCCCATTTCTTTTTTTCTTATGTTGAGGTGCTGTAGCATATTGTTTTGATGCTTGCAAGATGCCTAGTTGCTGTTTTGGAAAAATTGTTGTTTTAACTTGTATAGGGTGTATGTGTTGAACCGTTGCTCCGCTTTGAGTGTGCTCTATATGAAACTTGCTTGATTTTGTATGAAGTTTCATATTATCATGTTGCATCCTTGTTTTGAGAGTGTTTGCTTGATGTTTGTATGCATTTTGCATCAATGCCATGTTTAACTTGTTTTGCTCATATCTTCTAGGCCGTAGCTCCGAATTAAATGAACTTTATATGTAACTTGACTAGAATATCGTGTAGATCATCTTGGTGCATCTTAACTTGCTGTTTAACAACTTGAACATAAGGTTTATTCAGTTCTGGACCAATTCTAAATTTGCATATGAGGACTTACCGGAATTGTTATATGTTGTTTCCGGCCTCATTTAAACTTGCCTTGATATGTTGTTCTTGTTTGCATCATCTCTTGCCATGAGTAGCTTCATCTAGCCTTGTCATGCATCATACTTTGTTGAGCATCATCCCTTGTCTATGTGTGGTGTGTTTACCATGTTGTGTGCTTCTTCTCGATAGTTCCTGTTTCGTTGCAATCATGAGGATTCGTTCGTCTACGCTTGATTCATCTTTGTGGCTTCATCTTCTTCATGGACTCGTTCTTCTTCCATGCGGGATTTCAGGCAAGATGAACGTCACCTTGGATCTCACTACTATCATTGCTATGCTAGTTGCTTCGTTCTATCGCTATGCTGCGCTTCCTATTCACTTGTTCTTCAAGCCTCCCCAAATTGCCATGTCAGCCTCTAACCTTTTCACCCTTCCTAGCAAACCGTTGCTTGGCTATGTTACCACTTTTGCTCAGCGCCTCTTATAGCGTTGTTAGTTGCAGGTGAAGTTGAAGATTGCTCCATGGTGGACAGGTTTATGTTGGGATATCATAATATCTCTTATTTAATTAATGCATCTATATACTTGGTAAAGGGTGGAAGACTCGGCCTTATGCCTGGTATTTTGTTCCACTCTTGCCGCCCTAGTTTCCGTCATACCGGTGTTATGTTCCTTGATTTTGCGTTCCTTACGCGGTTGGGTGATTTATGGGACCCCCTTGACAGTTCGCTTTGAATAAAACTCCTCCAGCAAGGCCCAACCTTGGTTTTACCATTTTTCTCACCACCACCTACTTTTCCCTTGGGAGTCGTGCTCTCGAGGGTCATCTTTATTTTAGCCCTCCCGGGCCTGTGCTTCTCTAAGTGCTGGTCCGAACTGAGTTGACTACGAGGCCACCTTGGGAAAACTTGAGGGCTGGTTTTACTCGTAGGATGTCTCATCCGGTGTTGCCCTGAGAACGAGATATGTGCAGCTCCTATCGGGATGTCGGCGCGTCGGGCGGTCTTGCTGGACTTGTTTTACCATTGTCGAAATGTCTTGTAAACCGGGATTCTGAGACTGATCGGGTCTTCCTGGGAGAAGGAATATCCTTCGTTGATCGTGAGAGCTTGTGATGGGCTAAGTTGGGACACCCATTTAGGGTATAAACTTTCGAGAGCCGTGCCCGCAGTTATGTGGCAGATGGGAATTTGTTAATGTCCGGTTGTAGATAAATTGACACTAGATTCGAACTAAAACGCATCAACCGCGTGTGTAGCCATGATGGTCTCTTTTCGGCGGAGTCCGGGAAGTGAACACGGTTTTGGGTTATGTTTGAACGTAAGTAGTTTCAGGATCACTTCTTGATCATTGTTAGCTTCACGACCGTTCCGTTTGCTTCTCTTCTCGCTCTTATTTGCGTATGTTAGCCACCATACTTGCTTAGTCGCTGCTGCAACCTCACCACTTACCCCTTCCTTACCCTTTAAGCTTTGCTAGTCTTGTTACCCATGGTAATGGGATTGCTGAGTCCTCGTGGCTCACAGATTACTACAACAACAGTTGCAGGTGCAGGTTGCGATGATCATGACGCGAGAGCGATGTGTGCTTGTTTTGGAGTTCATCTGCTTCTTCTTCGATCAGGGGATAGGTTCCAGGTCGGCAGCCTGGGCTAGCAGGGTGGATCTCGTTTGAGTTTCTATTTGTGTTTCATCCGTAGTCGGATGTTGATCTTATGTATGATGTGATGTTGTATTCGTGTGGCATTGTATGCCTTTTGATATGTATCCCCATCTATTATGTAATGTTGATGTAATGATATCCACCTTGCAAAAGCGTATCAATATGCGGTTCTATCCTTGGTGGGACCTTCGAGTCTCTTTAGGATAGTGTCACATATTGGGCGTGACATTCGGACTGGCCATTGCTCCGGGGGTGCGCCACCGAAGCGTAGCAGATCTGTGTTCCAAGGTTAGCACAATATGTCTTGTAGAGATTGCTAGTGAACTGTGAACCGTTATCGGTGATGATGCGGTTAGGGACACCAAATCGACTCATGAGGCCCTTGATGAACTTGACTGCAGAGCCAGTTGGGATGGTGCAGACGGCTTCCACCTCCGCCCACTTGGTGAACTTGTCAATGGCGATGTAGAGGTAGCGGTAGCCCCCAGGCGCTCGAGGGAATGGGCCCAAGATATCTATCCCCCAGACCGCGAATGGCCACGAGAGCGGGATGGTTTGCAAGCCCTGAGCTGGCTGATGGATCTGCTTGGCGTGGAATTGGTAGGTTTTGTTGAGTGCCGTAGGCCAGTAGAACCCACTGCGAAATGCCTTGCCGACGAGGGTCCGTGATGACGAATGGTGTCCGCAATATCCATCGTGTATGTCAGCCAGCAGGTCCTTCCCCTGCTCTCTGGAGATGCAACATAGGGAAACATCATTTGGCCGCTTCCGGTATAACTCACTGTCTTGGATGCAGTAGGCCGTGGCCTGCCGGGCCACGCGTTCCGCGTCCTCCTCTTTCTCTGGCAGCGTCCCTTGCATCAGGTAGTCCTTGAATTCCGTGGTCCAGCATCCCTCCTGAGACTCCAATGCCAAGAGAAGGCGGGCTCCTGAGGTTGGGCCACAAACCGGGGCTCCTATGGCAGGTGGATGAGGGAGCTCTTCCCGAGGCTGTGCCGTGCTTTAAAGTGATGGTGCCGCCGACGGCTTGAAGAGTCATTCCTCAAACACGCCAGGCTCCTGAGGCAGCCGTCTGGACGCCCTTCTGGCGATGTCATCAGCCTCTTAGTTGGTGCCGTGGGGCATATGCTGCAACTCCAGCCCCCAGAACTGCTTCTCTATCTTGCGTACCTTCGCAAGATATGCTTCTATGTGCTTGTCCTTCAGCTCATACACCTTGTTGGAGAAGTTGACGAGGAGCTATGAATCGCCCTTGATGATGAGGCGCTTCACTCCCAGTGCTGCTGCGGCTTTCAAGCCTGCTATGAGGCCCTCATATTCCGTTATGTTGTTGGAGACCTTCTCGCCCTGCTGGAAACAGAGCTGTACATCGTAGTAGAGCTTGTCCTGAGTGGGGGATATAAGCACTGCACTAGCCCCCACGCCCTGCAGCGAGAATGCTCCACGAAGTACATGACCCAGCCATCTGGTGCCTCACTTTCTGGGGAGAGAGACCGATCCTTGCCTGCCTTGAGCCCTGGTGCCTCCATCCATTCAGCCACGAAATCAGCAAGTGCAGCTCCCTTGACGACCCTGGTAGTGCTGAACTCCAACTGAAACGCCTGCAGCTCAATGTTCCATTCGACGACCCTTCCAGCGGAGTTGGGGCTCCTGAGTACCCTTTCCAAGGGGTAGGCCGAGATGACCTTGATGGGGTGTCCTTGAAAGTAGTGCCGCAGCTTACGCGAGGCCACCAAGAGTGCGAGTAGGAGCTTCTAAGGCATGGGGTACCGCGCCCTTTCATCTCGCAACACCGAGCTGACGAAGTATACCGGATGCTCGACGAGGGTAGGTGCGCTGACATGGCCTGTGTCCTCTGGAGGTTGAGGCGCTTCCTAGGTGATGGAGCCCCCAGCGCCTGCTTGCTTGACACGACCTCTTCAGCCCTAGGGGTGTCTTCCTGCTGAGCTTGGTCCCCGGCTGCCGTTGTCGTAGTTCTAGCGAGGCTTTCCTGGTCTTGTGTCGCCACGGCTGAGGCCGCGGCTGGGCGTGATGCGTCCTTAGCCTGGCGTTCCTCCCGAACCGCCACCAGGGCTGCGCTGGCAGATTAGGGAGTGGCGGCAAGGTAGAGCACCAGGGACTCGAGAGGGCATGGTGCCACCATCACCGGAGGGCTGGTCAGATATTTCTTGAGGTCATGAAATGCTTGGTCGGCCTCCTGTGTCCATTCAAACGTGCCCTTTGATACGTCTCCAACGTATCTATAATTTTTTATTGTTCCATGCAATTATATTACCCCTTTTTGGATGTTTATGGGCTTTATTTTACACATTTATATCATTTTTGGGACTAACCGACTAACCGGAGGCCCAAACCGTATTGCTGTTTTTTTGCCTATTTCAGTATTTCGAAGAAAAGGAATATCAAACGGAGTCCAAACGGAATGAAACCTTCGGGAGCGTGATTTTTGGAACGAACGTGATCCAGAGGACTTGGAGTGCAAGTCAAGAAGCAGCCGAGGCAGCCACGAGGGTGGAGTGCGCGCCCACCCCTATAGGGCGCGCCCCCTATCTCGTGGGCCCCTCGGGCAGCCACCGACGTACTTCTTCCTCCTATATATACCCATGTACCCCGAAAATATCCAGGGAGCCAACGAAAAACATTTTCCACCGTCGTAACCTTCTGTATCCGCGAGATCCCATCTTGGAGCCTTCGCCGGCGCTCCGCCGGAGGTGGAATCGACCATGGAGGGCTTCTACATCAACACCATAGCCCCTCCGATGAGTTGTGAGTAGTTTACCACAGACCTTCGGGTCCATAGTTATTAGCTAGATGGCTTCTTCTCTCTTTTTGGATCTAAATACCATGTTCTCCCCATCTCTTGTGGAGATCTATTCGATGTAACTCTTTTTGCGGTGTGTTTGTCGAGATTCGATGAATTGTGGGTTTATGATCAAGTTTATCTATGAGAAATATTTGAATCTCCTCTAAATTCTTTGATGTATGATTGAGTTATCTTTGCAAGTCTCTTAGAATTATCAGTTTGGTTTGGCCTACTAGATTGATCTTTCTTGCCATGGGAGAAGTGCTTAGCTTTGGGTTCAATCTTGCGGTGTCCTTACCCAGTGACAATAGGGGTTGCAAGTCACGTATTGTATTGTTGCCATCAAGGATAAAAAGATGGGGTTTATATCATATTGCATGAGTTTATCCCTCTACATCATGTCATCTTTCTTAGTGCGTTACTATGTTCTTATGAACTTAATACTCTAGATGCATGCTGGATAGTGGTCGATGTGTGGAGTAATAGTAGTAGATGCAGGAAGGAGTCGGTCTACTTGTCACGGACGTGATGCCTATATACATGATCATGCCTAGATAATATCATAATTATTCGCTTTTCTATCAATTTCTCGACAGTAATTTGTTCACACACCGTAATACTTATGCTATCTTGAGAGAAGCCACTAGTGAAACCTATGGCCCCCGGGTCTATCTTTTATCATATAAGCTTTCAATCTACTTTTATTTGCATCTTTAGTTTTCCAATCTATATTATAAAATACCAAAAATATATTTATCATACTATCTCTATCAGATGCCACTTTCGCAAGTGGCCGTGAAGGGATTGACAACCCCTTTATTGCATTGGTTGCGAGTTCATTGTTTGTTTGTGTAGGTGCGTGTGACTTTTGAGGAGCCTCCTACTGGATTGATACCTTGGTTCTAAAAAACCGAGGGAAATACTTACGCTACTATTGCTGCATCACCCTTTCCTCTTCAAGGAGAACCAACACAAGCTCAAGACATAGCAAGAAGGATTTCTGGCGCTGTTGCCGGGGAGGCTTCCACCAAGTCAAGTCAAGATTTGACCTCTCACCAACGTGCGATTTCTGGCGCCGTTGCCGAGGAGGTCTTCACTCAAGTCAAGACATACCAAGTACCCATCACAAACTCATCTCCTCGCATTTACATTATTTGCCATTTGCCTCTCGTTTTCCTCTCCCCCACTTCACCCTTGCCATTTTATTTGCCCTCTCTTTCCCAATCTTCTCCTCTCTTTTTCGCTTGCCTTTTTATGTTTGCTCGTGTGTTACATTGTTTACCATGGCTAGTCCTCCTATCCTTGTTATTACTCCCGAACATGAAATTCTTCATTTTAAGCAAAGGGAGGGAGAAAATTTAAAAGATGCTTGGAATAGAATTTGCAATGCTCAAAGTAAATCTACTAGGAAGCTTGCTACTTCCGTTCTTCTTCGCAATTTTTATGTAGGCATTACTCCTTGGAATAGATGCATTTTTGATACCATTACCGGAGGGGATTTGTTGAGTAGCCATACGTTTGATGCTTATAATGCTATATTAGATTTGTTTGGCCCACCACCTCTCTTGGTTAATGGAACTGTTTTAACGTTGGAACATGTGATGCAACGACTTGAAATTATTGAAAATAAAGTTGCCACTATTGAGTTGATTGAAAATTTGGATAAAAAGATTCATAATCACATTGCCCAATATGGATCTAGGGTTGCAGTTACTTTGAATTTTTTTAAAGAGAAAGAACCTATAGTTAATGAAAGGATAGATCTAGATTCTGCAAGAATCGGTAAACTTGAGGATATCATTACCAACTTAGGGTCGGCGTTTTCTTCCATGAAAAACACTCCAAAACCCCCTACCAAAACTTCCAAGTTTATTTATGTTCCTAAAAATAAGGGTGAATCTTCTAGTAAGGGAGACGCAGATCTCAAATCAATAAGCGTTCATCCCAATTGTCTCTCTATCTTTAAGGAACCTTTTGCTACAAACGTATCTCTTGACTTTTTGCCTAAAGGTTTAATCATTTCTAAAAAGTGAGAAACCCCTAGAGGTTATAAGTGCTCTATTGAGGAATTGAGTGCCAAAGATGGCACTACTTAGATCTATCCTCGCTTTTATGCCTTGCTAGGGGCGTTAAACGATAGCGCTAGTTGGGAGGCAACCCAATTTTATTTGTGTTTTTTGTTTTTGTTTATGTTTAGTAATAAATTTTGCATCTACCTTCTGTTTAGATGTGTTTTTATGTTTTAATTAGTGTTTGTGACAAGTAGAACCTATAGGATAACCTATGGTGATAGTTAATTTGATTCTGCTGAAAAATAGAAACTTTGCGCATGAAATTAGTTTTGTTAAATCATAGAAACGTGCTTTTGCGTTGATTATTTTTGCTGCTGATCAATAGACAAATTGCCCAGGACTTCCTATTTTGGTAGGAGTTTTAAAGTTCCAGAAGTATTTGTAGGTTACAGATTACTACAGACTGTTCTGTTTTTGACAGATTCTGTTTTTCGTGTGTTGTTTGCTTATTTTGATGCATCTATGGCTAGTATTAAGTGGTATGAACCATAGAGAACTTGGAATACAGTAGGTTTAACACCAAAATAAATAAAGAATGAGTTAATTATAGTACCTTATGTGGTGGTTTTGCTTTCTTTCACTAACGGAGCTTATGAGATTTCCTGTTAAGTTTTGTGTTGTGAAGCTTTTAAGTTTTGGGTAAAGATTTGATGGACTATGGAATAAGGAGTGGCAAAAGCCTAAGCTTGGGGATTCCCATGGCACCCCAAGATATTCAAGAATAGCCAAAAGCCTAAGTTTGGGGATGCTCCCGGAAGGCATCCCCTCTTTCGTCTTCGTTCATTGGTAACTTTACTTGGAGCTATATTTTTATTTGCCACATGATATGTGTTTTGCTTAGAGCATCGTTTATGATATTAGTATTTGCTTTTTAGTTTTCAAGAATCATCCTTGCTGTACACACCTTTTGGGAGAAGCCCAATTGATTGAATTTGTTAGAATACTCTATGTGCTTCACTTATATCTTTTGAGCTAGATAGTTTTTGCTCTAGTGCTTCACTTATATCTTTTAGAGCACGACAGTGGCTTAATTTTGTTGAAATTGCTAGTCTCTCATGCTTCACTGATATTAGTTTGAGAGTCTCTTAGAACAGCATAGTATTTGCTATGGTTATAAAATTGGTCCTAGAATGGTAGGCATCCAAGTTGGGTATAATAAAAACTATCATAGGAAGTGAATTGGATGCTATGATCAACTTGATACTTGATAATTGTTTTGAGATATGGAGGTAGTGATATTAAATTCATGCTAGCTGGGTGATTATGAATTTAAACAATGCTTGTGTTAAAGTTGGCAAGTCCCGTAGCATGCACATATGGTGAAAGTTGTGCAACAAATTTATTGCATAGGGTGCTCTTTTGATTGCCTTCCCTTGAGTGGAGGTCGGGGGCGCGCGATGGTTAACTCCTACCAACCTCCCCCCTAGGAGCATGCATAGTAGAACTTTGCTTCGAGGGCTAATAAAACTTTTGCAATAAGTATATGAGTTCTTTTGACTAATGTTGAGTCCATGGATTATACGCACTTTTACCTTTCCATCATTGCTAGCCTCTTCGGTACCGTGCATTGCCCTTTCTCACCTTGAGAGTTGGTGCAAACTTCACCGGTGCATCCAAACCCCGTGATATGATACGCTCTATCACACATAAACCTCCTTATATCTTCCTCAAAACAGCCACCATACCTACCTATTATGGCATTTCCATAGCCATTCTGAGATATATTGCCATGCAACTTTCCACCGTACCGTTTATCATCATGACATGCATTACTATTGTCATATTGCCATTGCATGATCATGTAGTTGACATCCTATTCGTGGCAAGGCCACTTTGCATAATTTTTCATACATGTCACTCTTGATTCATTCCCCATCCCGGTACACCGCCGGAGGCAATCATATAGAGTCATATCTTGTTCTAGTTTTGAGTTGTAATTCATTTGTTGTAAATCAATAAAAGTGTGATGATCATTATTATTAGAGCATTGTACCCCCCCCCCCCCCAAAAGGAAAGGCCAAAAGAAAAAAAAGGAATGGCTCAAAAAAAAGAAAAAAAGAAAAAAAGAAAAAGAAAAAAAATAAAAAAAATAAAAAGGGGCAATGTTACTATCTCTTTTTCCACACTTGTGCTTCAAAGTAGCACCATGTCGTTCATATAGCGAGTCTCATATATTGTGCTTCAAAGTAGCACCATGTTTTTCATATAGCGAGTCTCATATGTTGTCACTTTCATATACTAGTGGGAATATTTCATTATAGAACTTGGCTTGTATATTCCTACGATGGGCTTCCTCAAATGCCCTAGATCTTCGTGAGCAAGCAAGTTGGATGCACGCCCACTTAGTTTATTATGTTGAGCTTTCATACATTTATAGCTCTAGTGCATCCGTTGCATGGCAATCCCTACTCCTCATGTTGACATCAATTGATGGGCATCTCCATAGCCCGTTGATTATCCTCGTCAATGTTAGACTTTCTCTCTTTTTTTGTCTTCTCTACACAACCTCCATCATCGTATTCTATTCCACCCATAGTGCTATATCCATGGCTCACGCTCATGTATTACGTGAGAGTTGAAAAAGGCTGAAGCGCGTTAACAAGTATGAACCAATTGCTTGGCTGAAACCGGGGTTGTTCTTGATGGGAGTATTTTGTGTGATGAAAATGAAACATAGCCTAACTATATGATTTTGTAGGGATGAACTTTCTTTAGCCATGTTATTTTGAGAAGACATGATTGCTTTGATTAGTATGCTTGAAGTATTACTATTTCTTATGTCAATATGAACTTTTATTTTGAATCATTTGGATCTGAACATTCATGCCACAATAAAGAAAATTACAATGAGAATTATGCTAGGTAGCATTCCACATCAAAATTCTGTTTTTATCATTTACCTACTCGAGCACGAGCAGGAATTAAGCTTGGGATGCTTGATACGTCTCCAATGTATCTATAATTTTTGATTGTTCCATGCTATTATATTACCCCTTTTGGATGTTTATGGGCTTTATTTTACACATTTATATCATTGTTGGGACTAACCTACTAACCGGAGGCCCAACCCATATTGCTGTTTTTTTTGCCTATTTCAGTATTTCAAAGAAAAGGAATATCAAACGGAGTCCAAACAGAATGAATCCTTCGCGAGCATGATTTTTGGAACGAACGTGATCCAGAGGACTTGGAGTGCAAGTCAAGAAGCAGCCGAGGCGGCCACAAGGGTGGAGGGCGCACCCACCCCTACAGGGCGCGCCCCCCTGTCTCGTGGGCCCCTTGGGCGGCCGCCGACATACTTCGTCCTCCTATATATACCCATGTACCCCGAAAACATCCAGGGAGCCAACGAAAACAATTTCCACCGCCGTAACCTTCTGTATCCGCGAGATCCCATCTTGGAGCCTTCGCCGGGCACTCCGCCGGAGGGGGAATCGACCATGGAGGGCTTCTACATCAACACCATAGCCCCTCCGATGAGTTGTGAGTAGTTTACCATAGACCTTCGGGTCCATAGTTATTAGCTAGATGGCTTCTTCTCTCTTTTTGGATCTCAATACCATGTTCTCCCCCTCTCTCGTGGAGATCTATTCGATGTAACTCTTTTTCGGTGTGTTTGTCGAGATCCAATGAATTGTGGGTTTATGATCAAGTTTATCTATGAGAAATATTTGAATCTCCTCTGACTTCTTTTATGTATGATTGAGTTATCTTTGCAAGTCTCTTAGAATTATCAGTTTGGTTTGGCCTACTAGATTGATCTTTCTTGCCATGGGAGAAGTGATTAGCTTTGGGTTCAATCTTGCGGTGTCCTTACCCAGTGACAATAGGGGTTGCAAGGCATGTATTGTATTGTTGCCATCGAGTATAAAAAGATGGGTTTATATCATATTGCATGAGTTTATCCCTCTACATCATGTCAACTTTCTTAATGCGTTACTCTGTTCTTATGAACTTAATACTCTAGATGCACGCTGCATAGCGGTCGATGTGTGGAGTAATAGTAGTAGATGCAGGCAGGAGTCGGTCTACTTGTCACGGACGTGATGCCTATATACATGATCATGCCTAGATAATCTCATAATTATTCACTTTTCTATCAATTGCTCGACAGTAATTTGTTCACCCACCGTAATACTTATGCTATCTTGAGAGAAGCCACTAGTGAAACCTATGGCCCCTGGGTCTATCTTTTATCATATAAGCTTTCAATCTACTTTTATTTGCATCTTTACTTTTTCAATCTATATTATAAAATACCAAAAATATATTTATCTTATCATACTATATCTATCAGATCTCACTTTTGCAAGTGGCCGTGAAGCGATTGACAACCCCTTTATTGCATTTATTGTGAGTTCTTTGTTTTTTTGTGTAGGTGCGTGGGACTTTTGAGGAGCCTCCTACTGGATTGATACCTTGGTTCTCAAAAATTGAGGGAAATACTTATGCTACTATTGCTGCATCACCCTTTCCTCTTCAAGGAAAACCAACACAAGCTCAAGACGTAGCACCCTTCTTCTTCATCAGCTTGAAGAACGGCGGGGCGCGCTCTCCCAGCTTGGAGAAGAAGCATCCTAACACAGTTACGCGACCGACGAGCTTCTGCCTTTCTCGGAGGGTTTGCGGAAAACACATGTCTTCGATTGCCTTGACCTTCTCCGGGTTGGCCTCGATCCCCCTGTGGGACACGAGGAAGCCAAACAGCTTGCCTGAAGGGACGCCGAACACACACTTTTCTGGGTTGTGTCGCAGGTCCACCTGGCGGAGGCTCGCGAAGGTCTCCTCCAGGTCTTGGATCAAGGTTCTTGCCTCCCGAGACTTCACCATGATGTCGTCGACGTAAGCCTCGGTGTTTTTCCTGAGCTGCCGGCCCAACGCAATGTGCATCAGCCGCTGGATGGTCCCGCCCATGTTGCACAACCCAAACGGCATGCGGGTGTAGCAGTACACTCCACATGGGGTCAGGATGGCTGTCTTCTCCACGTCTTCCACTGCCTTCTTGATTTAGTGGTAACCTGAAAACGCATCCAGGAAACACAGCAGGTCGCACTCGGCAGTGGAGTCGACAATCTGGTCAATGCGGGGGAGTGGGAACGGATCTTGATGGCAGGCCTTGTTGAGGTTGGTGAAGTCGATGCACATGGGCTCCTTTCCTCCCTTCTTTGGCACGACAACGGGGTTTGCTAGCCATTCGGGGTAGCGAATCTTGCGAATAACACCTGCTGCCTCTAGCTTGCGGGTTTCTTGGACGATGAAGGCCTGCTTCTCGGTGGACTGCTGCCTCGCTTTCTGCTTCACGGGGCATACATTGGGGCACACATTCAAGTGATGCTCAATCACCTCCCTTGGGACCCCCGCTAGCTGCTTGGGTTCCCGCGCGAACACCTCCTTGTTCGAGCGCAAGAACTTCACCAGCGCCTCCTCTTGGTCTGGGCCGAGGTTGGCACCTATGGTGAAGGTGGCTCCTGAGGACCCATCTTCCTCAACTAGCACCTGCTTGGTCTCCGCCTTGTCCTGAGTGAACAACTGCTTCTTTTTGGTCGGTGCAGCCCCCTTGGCCTTGGAGGCGTCCGCGCCGGCAGGCCGCGTCACCGCGTTAGCCTTGAGGGCCAGCTTGAGCGCCAGCAGAGCCTCCTTCATGTCTCTAGCTATGGTGAGGACGCCGCTGCTCCCGGTCATCTTCATGAGGTTATAGGCCGGATGGGTTGCTGCCATGAACTGGGCCAAGGCAGGGTATCTGAGGATGGCATTGTACGGGAGGCCGATGTGGGCGATGTCGAAGTCAACCAGCTCCGTGCGGTAGTTGTCGTGGGTGCAAAAGGTCACGGGAAGGCAGATCTGCCCCAAGGAGCTGGAGGAACCGCCTCCGACGCCTGAGAAGGGCTTGCTGGGTCGGAGCCGTTCCAGCGGCAGATGGAGGAGGCTGAAGGCCTCCACCGAGAGCACGTTGAGGTCGGCGCCGCCGTCTTGGTAATGGCCACCTGGCAGATGGTGGGCGTGCAGAGCATCAGGAGCGCACCCGAGCAGGCGGTGTTGACGGGGTGATCTTCCAAGTTGAAGGTCAGCTCGGCCTTGGGCGTCACCCAACCTGGGGGAGCTCCTTGCCGCGCAAGGGCAGAACCGATCTAGCGAAATAACGACTTTGTGTGTCTGTCTGAGGGTGGCGCCTATGAGCCGCCCAGGAGAGCTGCAACGACCGGGGCGCCGGCGCCGCGTAGTGGGCGAGGAAGAGGTCACGCTGTTCCTCCCAGGAGGCCACAGAAGATGCCGGCAGGTTGAGCAGCCAAGCACGCGGGATGCCAGTGAGGGCCATGGGAAGCCAGTTGGCCATGACCTTGTCTTCGCCTCCGGCCTTGAGGATGGCCTCCTCGTACGCCAGCATGAAAACCAGCAGGTCTGCCGCGCCGTCGTGGCCGGCGACATCTCTGGCTTGAACTTGTGCGGCCAGTACACTTACCGCAAGGCGGGGGCTAAGGCTCGGAGCCCCCTGGTCCTGGTGCTGGCGCCGGCCGCCAGAGCCGGAGGCGCGATGCCCGCCATGAGGGTGAAGCGCGGTGTTGGTGGAGAGTGGGTTGACGAAGGGCTCCGGTGCATCCCTACCTGGCGCGCCAAATGTCGGATATCGGGTTCCGGCAAAACCCTTAAGGTTCGAACACTCGGGTGCGCACGAAAATTTCTCCCTACCGAGACACGCCCTCAGCCTCGCCGCGATCTCTAACTAACTAGATGAACAACACAAGAGACACGAGATTTATACAGGTTTGGGCCACCATTGTGGTGTAATACCCTACTCCTATGTGTGGTGGTGGATTGCCTCTTAGGCTGATGATGAACAGTACAAGGGAAGAATAGCCTCGCGAGGAGAGGTGTTTTTGTGCTTGGTGGTGTGTAGATGAACTGGGTTCGGATCCCCTTCTACTGTGGTGGCTAGCCCTATTTATAGAGGCCCTGGTCCTCTTCCCAAATATTGAGCAGGAAGGGATCCAACAACAACCATTTTGAAAGGGGACAACTAGTACAAGCTATCCTGACTAAAGGCGGTCTTCGCCTGCCAAAGGCACTGGTGGTGACACCGTCTTGGGCTCCATGGTGACCTCCGTCCTGCTGTCCTGCTAGTCCTAGTCTCGTTGCACCGATATGGAAACCTTTGCCTGATGCCTCGGTACTCCGCACCTGCGCTTGCCCCTTTAGCACCAAAGGGGAAACGAGCACACTGCGCGGGCTGGCGCCTGCCTGGCCTTGGTCGTCATGGCTTGTGTCATGGGTACCTCGCGAGGTACCCCTTGCCTTGATCTCTCCGCCTCCTCGTGAGCCTGCCTGGTGAGGCCACTCCTAAGGAGGCCTTGTGTCGTCCGCCCCGCGAGGCTTGGCCCCTCGTGAGGGTCTTGAGTGTTGGTTGACAAAGACAGGCCATACTGGGCCGCTGATTGAGCCATGCCGCAGGCCGTAGGCAGGCAAGTCTGGGGACCCCCGTTCCCAGGACACTGACAGCGGCGGACGAATCCTCTAAGCCGTCGAGGAAGAAGCTTACAGGGCGTGCGACGGACGCGGCGGCTACCAAGCGCCGGCGAGCTCACTTGTTGAGCCGACGGCCGACGCGCACAAGGTGTTCGATCAAATGCCCCCAAGGTATAAAATTTCGCCAACTTTTGTTGTTGTTGTTGTTTTTTGAATGCATACATATGGATAGGTTATTTGCTTCGTTGTATACTTTCTAGTTTCAACGATGAGGCATATATGTCAACTATGGGTGTTGACTCCAACAATTCTCATTGGTCTCAAACCAATGGCATGCATTTCGATGACCATGAGTTTGAGGTGGACGAGGATGGTGATGGCATCATCGATGCACCAAAAGGAAGAGGAGGCGACTACACCAATGATGAAGACATCTTGCTATGCAATACTTGGTTGCAAGTGTCGAGGGATCCCTCCGTTAGAGGTGATCAAAGTAGAGATCTATATTGAAACCGGATGAAGGAGCACTTTGATCTGCACAACAAAAGTGGAATTGACCGCTAGGACCGATCTCTTCTCTCTCGGTGGTCGAAAACCAACCGATATTGTCAAAGGTGGGCGGCCACACTTAAGGAGGTTGACAAGTTGAACCTAAGTGGCACTAATGATATAGATATGGTAAGTTCCATTTCATCCATGTTCATCATGCTTCTTCTTGGTGTTTGTGGTGCTAACTTGTTTTTCTTATGTAGCTCAATATTGCACAAAACTTGTTCAAAGGAGAGGAGAAGAAGAGCAAGAAAGGGAAGAAAGATCAAGAAATGGAGACCATTTACCTTGCCTCATTTCTATGAAGCATTGAAGGATGATGAGAAGTGGAAGAAGCGTGATGATATTGATGATGTTGATGAGAGCTACAAACGCAAGCGAACTATTGATTTGGATGATGATGAGGAGGAGGCATCAAGTGATGATGGCAAGAGAAGCCCTACACCAAACTCGGTGTCATATTCGAAGCCAAAAAGACCGGATGGATGCAAGAAAGACGCAAAAGAAAAGAAGAAGAGGAAAGGAGATGACGAGCTCAAAATTGCTATGGAAGCTATTGTGAAGGCAAGAAAGGAAGCAAACGAGGTGAGGAAGATGGCAAGGAACCAAGATGCAGCGTTCGAGGAGAGGAGGTTGACGGCCGAGGAGAGGAAGGTGGCATTGGAGGAGAGGAAGGTGGCCATGGAGGAGCGAGCTAGGTTGTTGGAATGTGAGAAGTACTTGTTCTTCATGTACACATCTACCCTCAATGAGGCGCAAAAGGAGTACGTCAATGTTGCTCGTGAAGAAGTCTTGATCCCAAAAAGAGCCATGATTCGCGGTGTCATGGGCAGCATGGGTGACGGTGGCATGGGCGGCATGGGAGGCGGTGGCATTGGCGGCATGTCACTACAAAAAAAAGATACATCCGTGACATTTTGGGCCGAACGAATTTTTTTCTGTCATACTTATGACACTTCTATGATGATAATTGTGACAAAACCCGGTTTCATCATATATGTGGTGGGCTCCTACTTCTATGACAAAACATCATGACAGAAAATGGGCTTTTCGTCCTGGGCGGGTCGGAGATGCAGCTGCATGACATTCTTTGGGCCGTCCATGATGGAAAAAACCATGGTAGAAGCAAGGGCGAGGAAAATTTCGCCGAGTTCCCGGTTACGGTGGGAGGTCGGGGGACGAGCGATGCACGTTTCTCTTGTTCACGTACGCGCGTGTGTGCGAGGCATTGGCTCTAACTAAACCCAAGCAAGGCATTGGGCTCTAACTGAACCTGAGCGATTGCACTGCAGGCTACGCGTTACTGAACCCGAGCGATCGATCGATCGATGGCTGTTAACTGAACCCGATCGAGCGATTCCTTCGCTACTGCTGCTAACTGAAGCCGATCGATGCTGCCTCTGGATGAACAGTGAGCGTTGGAGGGGGGTTTGGATGAAAGTGAGCGGTGGGGGTGGATGTACAGGACCCCGTGGTGTTGCCTCTGGATGAACAGGACCCGGATCAATCGAGCCGGTTGGGGCTGGATGAACAGGACCCCGTGGAGGGCTGGATGAACAAGACGACCCCGTGGAGGGCTGGATGAACAGTAGACGGTGGAGGGGTGGATGAATAGTAGCCCATCGAGGGGTGGTTGAATAGGATCCCATGGAGAGGGGTGGTTGAACAGTAGCCGGTGGAGGCTGGAGGAGGTCGATGGTGGATGAACAGTAGCCCGTGGAGGCTGGAGGAGGTCGACGGTGGAGATGAACAGTATCCCGTGGAGTCCCGTTTTGTGGTACGCCACACCCCTCCCGATGAACAAGACCCCTGTTCCGACCGTAGCGCTCCAAAACAAGTCCGTTTCATCCGTTTTGCGGTACGCCACACCCCTCCCGATGAACAGGACCCCGTTTCGACCGTAGGAGGTCCAACACAAGTCCGTTTCCTCCATTTTGCGGTACGCCAGACCCCTCCCAATGAACATGATCCCGTTTCGGCCGTGGCCGGTCGAACACAAGGCCGTTTCCTCTGTTCTACTGTACGCCAGGCTTCGTTTCCATCGCCTGTTCCGTCCAAGCCCTCCCGATGAACACGACGACGCATTCTGTTCCAACCCAGCTGGTTGGCTCCCCATGAACACAACGACGATGCCGTTTCTCCGTTCTGACCCGACCATGTACACGAGCCCTGGCCATACATATGCGCGAGTAGGCATTCGAGACCCCGCCCGTATGTACGTACGTGGTCGTATTTTCTTTCTTGCACACTGGTCGTTGTACGTACGTGTACATGCTACTTGCGTGCCTCTACTACGATACGTGCGCGCCTCTACATTGACCAGTATGTACGTACATGTTCGCGACCAGAATGACAACGCTACGTACGCTTCGACCAGGTGGGTCCCGACTGTTAGGCACTTCCTTTCGTGCGAAGATGTAGCTGGTGGGTCCCAGCAGTCAGGGGGGCGAATCGTTTTTTTCCGGACGCACTTCCTTGCGTGCGAAGATGTAGCTGGTGGGTCCCAGCAGTCAGGGGGAAACATTTTTTTCGCGAAATACAGTGGTCCGTCCGGTGGGTCCCAGCTGTTAGGTGGAGGAATCATTATTTTCCGCGTAATAAGGAGGCACTTCCTTGCTGCGGCCGTGGACCCAGCTGTCAGCCTCTCCATGTACAGTCCATGTCCGATGGAAGTCATTCCTTGACCATGTTGACCACGCCACGCCGAGAGCACCACGGCGGTGGACGACGGCGAGACCTAGGAAGGGGACTTCGCGAAGCCGAGGAAGACGCGACAGTGGATGCCCATGCGGAGAGGAGTACGAGGGTTCACTGGTTCGGCTGCGGTGTGAGGCTACCGTCACCGCAGAATAACAGGGGGTGTGGGTGAGTGGAGGGATGGCCTGGCCAGCGATGGGAGTAGTAGGGGGCGGTGAGGCCTCCGCGGCAGCATAGCCGGCCACGAGAGGAAGGAGTCGGCGGCATGACCGGCGCTCCTTTGGGCGGTTGGAGCAAGAAGACCAGAGGTTGAAGAAGCACGGCGGCCGTTGGATGGACATCGGACGGTCACTGCAACTAGAATCGTTTATATTGACTAAGTTGACAAAGCCCTTCGTACATCAACTTAGTAGGCCCACAGGTCAGCTTCCGAAACGGTGTGCCCCAGATGTCAGGGGGAGGAATCATTTTTTGGGTGGATGAAGCTAGAATATCCGAGATTGAAGAAGAAGCACGGCATCCGTTGGATGGACATCCAACGGCCAGTGCTGCTAGAACCGTGTGTTGACTATAAGTTGACAAAGCCTTGCATACGCGTCAACTCTTTTTTTAGGGGACGCGTCAACTTAGTAAGGCCACAAGTGTGTGGTAGATAACTTATAGCCCATTTGAGATTTGTAAGAATGTGCAACCCATTTTTTAATTCTAATGGAATTTACTACAACCCATTTACAGTTTGTGAAAAGTACAACCCATTTCAACCAACCGTTCAAAATAGAATTCAATAAAAATTCCCACATTTTGATGGGATCCGAAATATTTTTATCCCGAAATTTCTAGTCAGATTAAATACAATTTCAATATAAATTTATATTATGTAAAAATCCAACAAAACATTGCGCTCGCAACAATTAATGAAATTAAAATTTTCAATATCCAAAAATAATATTTTATAAAGTAATTACGTGTTTGGTGCATTTTTTTATAGTTACTGCCTAGTTTTTATAATTACATCCCATTTATTATTTCTTAAATCCCATTTTCTTGGTAAGCCTAATGCATCCCTCCTAGGAAAGATTTGCAGCCCAGCGGGGCGGAGAATAACAACTTGACCTTGCGTGGGTATTCCTAAAAAAAGTATAGCTCAGCTAGCCATTTTCAGCTTGAAAAAAATTAATATCTGGGCTGGATATCTGGCCTGGCCTAGACGGGCCACAGCCCACCCAGTTAATACCTGCAGCGATGTTTTCGTTGTTGTTCAGAGGAGAAAATTAATATCTGGGCTAAACATCGAAAAACTCTGCACTGCTCACACCTCAAAAACACAAATACTACTCGAGCTGCTTGGTCCTAGCTGTCGGCCGCTTCTTGTGCAATTCTCTTGTTTATTGACTACATAGGTTGACAATGGTGTGGGACCGTGATGTCAGGAAACCAGGAGGAAGCAAAAAAAATTATAGTTATATATTTATATAAAATATAATAAGGAGGCACTTGCGTACGTGAGGCATGGACCTGATGGGTCCCCATTGTCATCCTCTCCAAGTAAAGTCATTCCTTGCCCGCGCGCGCTTTTCGCCCGAAACAGTCAGCGCCGCCCGCCTCGCTTCCCGGTGCAGGCGATTGCTACGCCTTCAAACGACACAAGTGCCGTCCGTCCGTCCATCTGCCACCCACATTAATGATACACGGTTGCCGAGGTGGCTACTCCGGCACCACACGTCCGTCCCTCCGCCGCCCACTATTGCTATATAAACTATTGCGCCGGCCATAGCCGCATTCATCCGCATCCGTTCCCTTTCTCCTGTCCACACCACTACTGCCCACCATGGCTTCCTCGCGCTCTAGCGCTCTTTGAGACAGGTGGACGATGGACCACAAGGAGATGACAACCATTGCTGCTGATCGGCTGGCCGGCAGGCAGCCGGAGGACGATGACGTCCCAATGGAGAACATGGTAGTCGACGATCCGGCGCCAACCCCCTCCTCCATGCCATCCTCGCCGGTGCATTGCACCACGACCATCAGCAAGGCCTGTGCCCAATATATGAACACGGTCAGGGCCAGCCTTGAGGGGGGGCGGGGTGAAAGCACAAGTGCTCCCTAGGTGGTTTCGGTAATTAATGTCAACATATCTCTTGTTGGACTAACACTTTTATCTAGTATGTTTCAGATAAGCTCAACAATGGAGTGGCATGGACTAAAGGATGTGGAAACTCCTTCTAGATGCTAAGGACAAAGGATTGGCTCAAGCTTCAAGCTCAAGACTCTTCATTTTACATTTCAGTGATCCAAGATCACATTGAGTCTATAGGAAAAGCCAATACTATCAAGAAGGGATGAGGTGTTGCTTAATGAGTTTCTTGCTCCACAGTTCTTAGTGATATGCTCCAAAACCCTCAACTACTTTCCCACTTCCACACATATGACCTAAACCAAAAGTCAAACTCGTCCCCACCGATTCTTTCTATCCGGCGCCACCGAGTTCAGATGTCATAGCCACTACCACAAACCCTAGGCAAATCAGTCTCACCGATAGGGATCTCGGTCTCACCGAGATGGGATTGTAATCTCTCTGTGTATGTCCATTACCAAAATCGATCTAACCGAGTTTGAGCAATCGGTACTGCCGAGATTACAATGCAAACTTCCTGGTTGACTCATTACCAAAATCGGTCCTATCGAGTTTGTGTAATCGGTCAAACCAAGTTTGCCTGACCAACTCTCTGGAAAGCTTATTACCAAAATCGTTCTCACCGAGTTTGTGTAATCGGTCTTACCGAGATTACGTTATGCCCTAACCCTAACCGAATCGGTCCTACCGAGTTGCATGTTAGTCCCACCGAAAATCCTAACAGTCACCAGGTTTACTAAATCGGTCTGACCGAGTTTGTTGAATCGGTCCCACCAAGTTTGGTAAATTGTGTGTAACGGTTAGATTTTGTGTGGAGGCTATACATACCCCTCCACCTCCTGTTCATTCGTGGAGAGAGCCATCAGACTGAACCTCCACTTCCAGCTTACCATTTCTGAGAGAGAACTACCTACTCATGTGTTGAGGCCAAGATATTCCATTCCTACCATATGAATCTTGATCTCTAGCCTTCCCCAAGTTGCTTTCCACTCAAATCTTCTGTCCACCAGATCCAAATCCTATGAGAGAGAGTTGAGTGTTGGGGAGACTATCATTTGAAGCACAAGAGCAAGGAGTTCATCATCAACGCACCATTTTTTACTTCTTGGAGAGTGGTGTCTCCTAGATTGGCTAGGTGTCACTTGGGAGCCTCCGACAAGATTGTGGAGTTGAACCAAGGAGTTTGTAAGGGCAAGGAGATCGCCTACTTCGTGAAGATCTACCGCTAGTGAGGCAAGTCCTTCGTGGGCGACGGCCATGGTGGGATAGACAAGGTTGCTTCTTCATGGACCCTTCATGGGTGGAGCCCTCCGTGGACTCGCGCAACCGTTACCCTTCGTGGGTTGAAGTCTCCATCAACGTGGATGTACGATAGCACCACCTATCGGAACCACGCCAAAAACATCTGTGTCTCCAATTGCGGTAGAATCCTCCAAAACCCTTCCCTTTACATTCTTGCAAGTTGCATGCTTTACTTTCCGCTGCTCATATACTCTTTGCATGCTTGCTTGTTATGTATTGTGAATGTTAAACTTGTGCCTAAACTCCACTTAAACTTTAAGAACTTAAAAACTGCAACTTTGGTACTTAGTGTCTAATCACCCCCCTCTAGACACCTCTTCTCAAGGTCCTACACGGGGGCAGAGGGGGCAGCCGCCCCGGGCCCACGCGTACGAAGGGACCCCCTGATGGCATGGTCCCCTGTGCGTGCATAATGGTTAGCCATGTAACAGGTCGATCATTCGATTCTTAGGAAAGGGAAAAATGGTTACAACGATTACTTCGTGGCTTGTCGCACGTGCAATCTTCTCGCCTTTATTCCATGTCTTTCCCATTGGCAACAAATCAGCCCGAGACTCAGTTTGCCAAGGTTGCAATGTCCGAGAGATATGTAGGAGGCCGTCTAATTAAGGTTCCCGGCTGCAGGGCGCATTGGAAGAAGGTATTGCGAGTTCCCAAATTTTCATCAACCACTTCTTCACTGCAAATCCTCTCTTTTGATAGTATCGCCAGATCGTTCATTCATGCGTGAAGGTCATTCTCATACATATCTCATTCTCAAACTCTGATTTCTTGTTTTGACTGGGATTAGAAAAGAGGAACTCTTCGTGACTGGTAAGCATATATTTTGTAATTTTTAATTTTGTAGCCATCAAGTACCTTGCTCCATACCTTTCTTAGCATTTCTTATTTAATCAACAGTGTTCTTAATTTCTTGTACTATAGTATGTTTGTGTGCTACTCCCTCTGTCCCATAATATAATAGCGTTTTCGACTACTGTCGAAAACACTCTTGTATTATGGGACGGAGGGAGTAGTAATTAGTAAGATTGCTAGTATCCATCTGGTAATGAGAATAAAAACAGGCATGTGAGTTGACTGAGTCCTCCAAAGGACCATAGAAGGTTTGTTAGAACAGGAACGAATACTTCTACTGCTTGGAATTTAGAGGACCTAGCTTTAGTTACTGGTGAGGAACAACCTAACGAAAATTCGTGGGATGATAATATATTGAACAAGCACCAAACTGTTACTTATTCACCTAGTAATAAAGGTGTTGATTGACAAGAGCGACAACTTTTACTGTCAATGTTTATGACCCCAATGTTTTTGAATAATTGAGATGACAAGGCAACAAAATTATAGCGTATCGAGTATTTATTTGCAACTGAAATAAAAAAATTATTGCGTTTATGTGGCTTTAGGGCCCCCTTCTAGTGTCTCGCCCCGGGCCCTTGAAATCTCAGGACCGGCCCTGGACACGGTGAGGCAGATGCGTGAGGAGCAGTTCTGGGAGGTGCAGGCCGACGCCGCCTACAACCACCATCTCCTCCAGGAGCACCTGCAGGCGGAGGAGCAGATCACTAAGGAGCGGGCAGAGCAGGAGGCACTGCTCGACTCATACCTCTCCGCCCGTGAGGGACGCCTCGAGCGCTGGCGGTACCACATGCGGGTGGCGGAGGGTACGACCGCCTTAAAAAGGGCGAGGCACTGTTTGGCGAGATCGAGGACGAGGCAGAGGACAACGCCGGCTCCGACGAGTGCCCGCTCTGCTGGCGTCGACGAGGCCCCCCGGCGCCAACAACGAGGCAAAGTACACTGCCGGCTCCGTCGAGGCCCTGTCCCACCAACAACGAGGCAGAGGACATCGCCGGCTCAGCCAAGGCCCCACCTTGCCGGCAATGAGGGGGAGGATTTCCACCGCTCCTCCGAGGCACCGCCCACCGGCAACGAGACAAAGGACATCGCCTGCTCCACCGAGCCCCCACCCCGCTGCCAACGAGGCCGCGCCACACAGAAAACGAGGAAGAGTAGAACATGGTAGGTCGCCACCGCTTGAGTCCAAGTAAGGCCACCGCTGCTACCCTCCGGTTGAAGCCAAGCTAGGCGGGTTGACCATTGACGGCCGGTTAGCTTCTTGGCGGCGATGTGGAGTCGGAGAGCTGTGTTGGAGAAGAACCCTACTTCTACTTAACTGCTGGTGCAGTTGGCTGACTGACACGTGGGCCCAACAGGCTACATGTCAGTTATGCAACTGCACCTGCAGTTAAGTCACCGAAGCTCCTGTTCGGCTCAGCGGGACATAGGTGGGTAGCTTCGGTTAATTAATTATACCTCCAGCGCACCCCTTTTTAGTTGAAGAATGTATGAAATGTAATGAAATCCTGCATGTTTATATGAAATCCGACCGTGTATGAATGAATTTATTTTGATTAGTTCGAATTCCTGTATCACTGGCATTGGATGAACATGCAAAACAATACGTACTAGCATTATTCCTAGGGTGATCACCTCGTTTGCAGCAGTTTCACATGTACTCCCTCCGGTCCTTTATTGTGTGCATACAAGTTTTGTCGGCAGTCAAAGTATCTCTACTTTGACCAATCTTATAGAAAAAAGTATGCACTTTCACAATGTGCGAAGTAAAAAGGAACAGAAGGAGTACAAAGAGTTTGAGCAGCTTTTTAGCGTTTTTGTACATTGCAATCAAACACACCGGGCTGGCAATTCATAAAGAACATTCAGAACAATCAATGATTATGCATCTCAGTGAATCACATGTCAGAGGCAATATTTACATCACAACTAAAGAATAAAGAAAAAATTGATCGACGCTGCTGACAGCAAAGGGCGTCCCATTCGAAAATATCAAACACATGTCTTCTTACTAAAATTAGTGAGCAAAATTTGACAAGGTTGTCCTATTCCAAAATATCAAATGCCTATGATTGTGGAATGGGCAGGGTTTGCCATCAGTTCGGACATTGACATGGCACCTCATGCTAAATAAACCAGTTGTTCTTTTTGTGCAGTTCCACCAAAATCAACCAAATTCGCGCATAGCTTGTATGATTTCGCCCTTATATGTTGCAACACCTTGAACTTATAGACACCTCCTTTCTTGTGGTGGAAATGAATGATTCGATGTATTCATGAAAATTTTTTGCAGTTCCCATTGAAATCAAGCTGAGCACCCCTGTTTGCACAAATACAAAAGAAGTGATTAGTATAAAGCAAACTATACTGTGAATTGACAGTTTAAACAGGCACCTACATGGTCCATGTAGAGCACACTTTTAGAAAAATGGAACTCACCAGAAAGAATCCTAGAACAACATTGTACTCGTGCATCACAACAAAAAACTGGAGATTTGTCAGTCCTTCTGAGCTGAAGTTAGTTTGGTCTTGTGGGGAGTAATGTAACCATCCTTCAACTGCTCCTTTTGATGAGAAGATAGACATAGCTTCTTCATACTGGCATAATCGGAACTAGTCACTTCACATAGTCCATATTCTTCTTCAGAGGAAGATGATCCTGTTGTGCAAAGACAAGAGGACAACTAAATGCTAGAATCCCTGTTTGCTCGAAAAAAGGAAAGGAAATATTTAAAACAGCACAGATGAAGCACTTCTCAAGGACAATACCACTTTTTCATGACAGTATCTAAACAGTAGCACAACACCAATAGAGATGACAAAGCTCAATCTTATGGATGAAATCAGTGGGCGACTACCAACCTTTGTCAGGAGGCTTATTGTGTAGAGCATACAGATGAAGCACTTCTCCGGATCCATCTGTTGCTATCTACTGTGGTGGCCATGCTTACTATATACTCCTTGCTACCTCTTGAGCACTGTGTTGGATTTCCCCGAAGAGGAGAGGATGATGCAGCAAAGTAGCGTAAGTATTTCCCTCAGTTTTTGAGAACCAAGGTATCAATCCAGTAGGAGACCACGCACAAGTCCCTCGTACCTACACAAAACGATAGCTTCTCGCAACCAACGCGATTAGGGGTTGTTAATCCCTTCACGGTCATTTACGAGAGTGAGATCTGATAGAGATGATAAATAATATTTTTGGTATTTTTGGTATAAAGATGCAAAGTGAAAATAAAAAGGCAAAGTAAAAAATAAAGCAAGTAATTAAGTAATGGAGATTGATATGATGAGAATAGACCCAGGGGCCATAGATTTCACTAGTGGCTTCTCTCAAGAGCATAGATATTCTACGGCGGGTGAACAAATTACTGTTGAGCAATTGACAGAATTGAGCATAGTTATGAGTATATCTAGGTATGATCATGTATATAGGCATCACGTCCAAGACAAGTAGATCGAAACGATTCTGCATCTACTACTATTACTCCACTCATCGACCGCTATCCAGCATGCATCTAGAGTATTAAGTTAAAAAACAGAGTAACGCCTTAAGCAAGATGACATGATGTAGAGGGATAAATTCATGCAATATGATAAAAACCCCATCTTGTTATCCTCGATGGCAACAATACAATACGTGCCTTGCTGCCCCTTCTGTCACTGGGAAAGGACACCGCAAGATTGAAACCAAAGCTAAGCACTTCTCCCATTGCAAGAACTACCAATCTAGTTGGCCAAACCAAAAGGATAATTTGAAGAGACTTGCAAAGATAACTCAATCATACATAAAAGAATTCAGAGAAGATTCAAATATTATTCATAGATAAGCTGGATTATAAACCCACAATTCATCGGTCTCAACAAACACACCGCAAAAAGAAGATTACATCGAATAGATCTGCACGGGAGAGGGGGAGAACATTGTATTGAGATCCAAAAAGAGAGAAGAAGCCATCTAGCTACTAGCTATGGACCCGAAGGTCTGAAGTAAACTACTCACACTTGATCGGAGGGGCTATGGTGTTGATGTAGAAGCCCTCCATGGTGGATGCCCCCTCCGGCAGAGCTCCGGAACAGGCCCCAAGATGAGATCTCGTGGATACAAAAGGTTGCGGTGGTGGAATTAGGTTTTTGGCTCCTGTTCTGATCGTTTGGGGATACGTAGGTATATATAGGAGGAAGGAGTACGTTGGTGGAGCAACAGGGGGGCCACGAGGCAGGGGGGCGCGCCCTAGGGGGGGCCCACCCTCGTGACCGACTCTTTTGCCTCTTGGAGTAGCGTCCAAGTCTCCTGGATCACGTTCGATGAGAAAATCACGTTCCCGAAGGTTTCATTCCGTTTGGACTCCGTCTGATATTCCGTTTCTTCGAAACACTGAAATAGGCAAAAAACAACAATTCTGGGCTGGGCGTCCGGTTAATAGGTTAGTCCCAAAAATAATATAAAAGTGGAAAATAAAGCCCAATATAGTCCAAAACAGTAGATAAAGTAGCATGGATCAATCAAAAATTATAGATACGTTGGAGACGTATCAGGCATCCCCAAGCTTAATTCCTGCTCGTCCTCGAGTAGGTAAATGATAAAAAAGATTTTTTGATGCGGAGTGATACTTTGGCATAATTTCAATGTAAATCTTCTTAATTGTGGCATGAATATTCAGATCCGAAAGATTCAAGACAAAAGTTCATATTGACATAAAAAAATAATAATACTTCAAGCATACTAATCAAAGCAATCATGTCTTCTCAAAATAGCATGGCAAAAGAAAGTTCATCCCTACAAAATCATATAGTTAGGCTATGCTTCATTTTTGTCACACAAAGATGTTCCCAACTTCTATACCCCCGATGACAAGCCAAGAAATTGTTTCATGCTTAAATAATCTCAAACTTTTTCAACCTTCACGCAATACATGAGCATGAGCCATGGATATAGCACTATGGGTGGAATAGAATATGATGATGGGGATTGTGTGGAGAAGACAAAAAAGGAGAAAGTCTCACATTGACGAGGATAATCAACGGGCTATGGAGACGCCCATTAATTGATGTCAACATGAGGAGTAGGGATTGCTATGCAACGGATGCACTAGAGCTATGAATGCTCAACAAAAGAAAACTAGTGGGTGTGCATCCAACTCGCTTGCTCATGAAGACCTAGGGCATTTGAGGAAGCCCATCGTAGGAATATACAAGCCAAGTTCTATAATGAAAAATTCCCACTAGTATAAAAAGACAACTTATGAGACTCACTATATGAGGAACAAGGTGCTACTTTGAAGCACAAGCGTGGAAAAAGAGATAGTAGCATTGCCCTTTTTATTTATTTCCTTTTTTGGGCCTTTTTTCTTTTGGCCTTTTTTTTGTTTTTTTGTTTGGGCAATGCTCTAATAATGATGATCATCACAGTACTATTGATTACAACATAGGGATTACAACTCGAAACTTAGAACAAGATATGACTCTATATGAATGCCTCCAGCGGTGTATCGGGATGGTGCAATGAATCAAGAGTGACATGTATGAAAAATAATGCATGGTGGCTTTGCCACAAATAGGATGTCAACTACATGATCATGCAATGGCAATATGACAAAAGTAATGTATGTCATGATAATGATGATGGAAGTTGCATGGCAATATATCTCGGAATGGCTATGGAAATGCCATGATAGGTAGGTATGGTGGCTGTTTTGAGGAAGATATAAGGAGGTTTATGTGTGATAGAGCGTATCGTGTCACGGGGTTTGGATGCACCGGCGAAGTTTGCACCAACTCTCAAGGTGAGAAAGGGCAATGCACGGTACCGAAGAGGCTAGCAAAGGCGGAAAGGCGAGAGTGCGTATAATCCATGGACTCAACATTAGTCAAAAGAACTCATATACTTATTGCAAAAATTTAGAAGTCATCAAAAATCAAGTACTACGCGCGTGCTCCTAGGGGGATAGATTGGTAGGAAAAGACCATCGCTCGTCCCCGACCGCCACTCATAAGGATGCACAAGCCCGGTACACTTCATGTTTCAAATTTGTTACACAACTTTAACCATACGTGCATGCTACGGGACTTGCAAACTTCAACACAAGCATTTCTCAAATTCACAATTACTCAACTAGCATGACTTTGATATTATCACCTCCATATCTCAAAACAATTATCAAGCATCAAACTTATCTTAGTATTCAATTCACTCAAAAGAAAGTTTCACATATCTTGAATACCAAGTATATTAATATTAAGCAAATTAGCATGCTATTAACGACTCTCAAAATAATCTAAGTGAAGCATGAGAGATAAATAGTTTCTTTAAAACAAATCCACCACCGTGCTCTAAAAGATCTAAGTGAAGTACTAGAGCAACAATTATCACGCTCAAAAGATATAAGTGAAGCACAATGAGCAAAACTATCAAGCTCAAAAGATATAAGTGAAGCACATAGAGTATTCTAACAAATTCCAATTCATGTATGGCTCTCTCAAAAGGTGTGTACATCAAGGATGATTTTGGTAGACTAACAAGCAAAGACGCAAATAATACAAGACGCTCCAAGCAAAACACATATCATGTGGTGAATAAAAATATAGCTCCAAGTAAATTACCGATGGAAGTAGATGAAAGAGGGGATGCCTTCCGGGGCATCCCCAAGCTTTGACTTTTTGGTGTCCTTAGATTATATTGGGGGTGCCATGGGCATCCCCAAGCTTAGGCTCTTGCCTCTCCTTGTTCCATAATCCATCCAAAGAATTCACCCAAAACTTGAAAACTTCACAACAACAAACTCAATAGAAATCTCGTGAGCTCCGTTAGAGAAAGAAAACAAAAGACTACTTTAAGGTACTGTAATGAACTCATTCTTTATTTATATTGGTGTTAAACCTACTGTATTCCAACTTCTCTATGGATTATAAACTATTTTACTAGCCATAGAGTCATCAAAATAAGCAAACAACACACGCAAAACAGAATCTGTCAAAAACAGAACAGTCTGTAGCAATCTGTAACTAACGCAAAATTCTGGAACTCTAAAAATTCTACAAAAATAGGAAGCCATGGAAAATTTGTTTATTGAATAGCCGAAAAAATAATCAACGCAAAATCACGTTTCTGTGATTTAACAAAATTATATTCATGCGCGCAAAGTTTCTGTTTTTCAGCAGAATCAAATCAACTATCATCGTAGGTTATCCTATAGGTTCTACTTGGCACAAACACTAATTAAAAGATAAAACCACATTCAAATAGAGGCTAGATGGTTTATTTATTCCTAAACAGAAGCAAAAACAAAAAAACAAAATAAAAATTGGGTTGCCTCCCAACAAGCGCTATCGTTTAACGCCCCTAGCTAGGCATAAAAGCAAGGATAGATCTAGGTATTGCCATCTTTGGCACTTGGAGAGGAGGATCTCCTTTCTATGGCATTCATTCTTCTATTTAAGTTAAGTACATGGCCATTAATGGAAGAAGTAAGATTAAGCACATTACGGAAATTTGCCTCTAAACTAGACTTCATCTCTTTAATAATTTCATTTTGATAAAAGCACAAGAGAGTAGTTGATTCAACCTTATCATTCATGGGGTGCCCAAATATAGTTTTCGTTCTTTCATAGGTATCTATAGCATCCCCTTCAAGAAAACCTTCTTCAAAGATGGAATCTAAAACTTGTTTGAAGGAAGCGGGCAAGCCAACATAAAAACTTTTTAGGTAAATTTCAATTTGATATTGTGGTACATAACTAGCCCGAATCCTGAGTAACCTATCCCAAGCATCTTTTAAAGACTCATCAAGTAAATAGCGAAAAATTCCAGAGTCATCCTCATCAAAATTATTCAAGCTCTCATTGGAGACCCCGGTGGGTCTTTCTATAGCATCATTATTTATGAGCTTAGAGAGGATAGAGGGGTTGTCCAAGGCACTAGATCTCGGGAGAAAACCCGTAGTTCTTTTTGATTCGGCCATGGCAACGAGAAAAGGAAAATGGGAAAAAGAGGAGGAGACTGGGAAAGAGAGGGCGAATAAAACGGCAAGGGTGAAGTGGGGGAGAGGAAAACGAAAGGCAAATGGCAAATAATGTAATGCGAGAGATAGGGATTGTGATGGGTACTTGGTATGGTTGACTTGCTCTTGCGTGAGCCTCCCCGGCAACGGCGCCAGAAATTCTTCTTGCTACCTCTTGAGCACTGCGTTGGATTTCCCCGAAGAGGAGAGGATGATGCAGCAAAGTAGCGTAAGTATTTCCCTCAGTTTTTCAGAACCAAGGTATCAATCCACTAGGAGACCACACACAAGTCCCTCGTACCTACACAAAATGATAGCTTCTCGCAACCAACGCGATTAGCGGTTGTCAATCCCTTCACGGTCACTTACAAGAGTGAGATCTGATAGAGATGATAAATAATATTTTTGGTATTTTTGGTATAAAGATGCAAAGTGAAAATAAAAAGGCAAAGTAGAAACAAAGCAAGTAATAAAGTAATGGAGATTGATAAGATGAGAATAGACCCGGGTGCCATAGGTTTCACTAGTGGCTTCTCTCAAGAGCATAGATATTCTACGGTGGGTGAACAAATTACTATTGAGCAATTGACAGAATTGAGCATAGTTATGAGTATATCTAGGTATGATCATGTATATAGGCATCACGTCCAAGACAAGTAGATCGAAACGATTCTGCATCTACTACTATTACTCCACTCATCGACTGCTATCCAGCATGCATCTAGAGTATTAAGTTAAAAATCAGAGTAACACCTTAAGCAAGATGACATGATGTAGAGGGATAAATTCATGCAATATGATAAAAACCCCATCTTGTTATCCTCGATGGCAACAATACAATACGTGCCTTGCTGCCCCTTCTGTCACTGGGAAAGGACACCGCAAGATTGAAGCCAAAGCTAAGCACTTCTCCCATTGCAAGAACTACCAATCTAGTTGGCCAAACCAAAAGGATAATTTGAAGAGACTTGCAAAGATAACTTAATCATACATAAAAGAATTCAGAGAAGATTCAAATATTATTCATAGATAAGCTGGATTATAAACCCACAATTTATCGGTCTCAACAAACACACCGCAAAAAGAAGATTACATCGAATAGATCTGCACGGGAGAGGGGGAGAACATTGTATTGAGATCCAAAAAGAGAGAAGAAGCCATCTAGCTACTAGCTATGGACCCGAAGGTCTGAAGTAAACTACTAACACTTGATCGGAGGGGCTATGGTGTTGATGTAGAAGCCCTCCATGGTGGATGCCCCCTCCGGCAGAGCTCCGGAACAGGCCCCAAGATGAGATTTCGTGGATACAGAAGGTTGCGGTGGTGGAATTAGGTTTGGGGATACGTAGGTATATATAGGAGGAAGGAGTACGTTGGTGGAGCAACAGGGGGGCCACGAGGCAGGGGGGCGCGCCCTAGGGGGGGCCCACCCTCGTGACCGACTCTTTTGCTTCTTGGAGTAGGGTCCAAGTCTCCTGGATCACGTTCGGTGAGAAAATCACGTTCTGAAAGGTTTCATTCCGTTTGGACTCCGTTTGATATTCCGTTTCTTCGAAACACTGAAATAGGCAAAAAATAGCAATTCTGGGCTGGGCCTCCGGTTAATAGGTTAGTCCCAAAAATAATATAAAAGTGGAAAATAAAGCCCAATATAGTCCAAAACAGTAGATAAAGTAGCATGGAGCAATCAAAAATTATAGATGCGTTGGAGACGTATCACTCCTCGATTAGTTTAATGTTTCCAACATCTTCTTGTGCAGTTCCACTAAAATATATGGTATCTTCAAAGAAGATACCTGTTTGCACAAGTAGAGATAATTACGTATTACATTAAGAGTGGCATCAAATCAATGGCAAAACAATTGCTCGTTCCAGCCATAGCAATAAATTAAGATGCAAAACTATATCATTACTTGTGTCATCACAGTTCCAATGCTTCATTACAGCACCGGGAGTTGATTTTTGTTTTTCTTCCGCTTGTTCTTCCCCTTCATCACTTGGTTCAATAATAGACAAGCTTCTCCTTCAATGTAAGATTTGGCATGTCAATTAGGGAGCACAAGTGTAGCACTAAACAATGACATTAATTTTCTGATGAAAGTGGCAAAATACAGTCCAACAGTTGTGAAATATCCTTATCTTACCTCAATTGGATATTACGGTGCACATACAGATTGGAAGTCTTGTCTCCATTTGTGCAGTTCACTAAAATCAAGCAACATTACAGTACAAGTAGCACAACATATGAAAGCACACTGTAGAGTCATGTGAAAGAAGTCTAGTACTGACGTCTCATGATGCGGAATTCAAACAACTTACAAGAAGAAGATCTGAACCAAATTTGCCAACACGGATAGGAAGTAACATCTCCTCTTGTGCAGTTCCACTAGGATCAAGCAATCAAGCAACATTGTCGGTGTGACATTTTGGTTGAACTACACAAAACACTCTTAAAACAAAAGTGTTTTGTGCAGTGCAACAAAAGGTCACAATGGCAACAAGGTGACGTAGATAACCCTGTTTACACAAAGGTGCAAAGGAAAGAACTAGTGGTCAATAAAGGTGGATGACACAGAAGCTAACAAAAAGAAGCATCTACCTTATCTAAATGGGAAAGAAAGCAAGGCAATAGCATTTCTCAAACGGTGGCATTGATTAATATTAACAATAAAATTCGTTAGACATGTAATTTGCTTTTAACCGTGGCATTGCATCAATTTTCCAGCGGCATTATTAGGGGGTGTTTGTTTACAGGGACATTTTGGTATAGGGACTAAAAAAACTCCGTGTTAGTCCCATCTAAACCAAACAGGAGGGACTTTTAGGGACTAAAAGTGGGCATTTGGGACTAAAGAAAGAAGACCCCGAGGGAGTCTTTTTGGGACTTTGTTCCTATAGTTTCCCCTGCCACGCATCGCCCCTTGTCTCTATTAGTTCATTACTAGGGGTAACATGGTCTTTTAGCATGTAATTTAATAACCTCTAGTCCATGTTTAGTCCCTGGAACCAAGCAGGTAGGGACTAGGGAGTTTTTAACCAAATAGGGCCTTAGATTAACAATAGCTAAAGAGTTGCACGAGATAGTGGATGCACCAGCACCATGTGCATCTACCGATGTACTGTGGTCATGCACAGTCTATTGCAACAAAGAACAAACAACCAAGGAGCATATTTTTGTTGGTCCTAGTTTTGTTATCTTTAGACACCTTTCCCTATGTGAGCGCAACAAATCTAGTCCTGCTCAAACTCTACATCCTTGTCCCCCAAAACAAAAGATCAGTTCGTTACAGATGTGCATACTGCGTTTGTCATTGTTTTCCCTTTTCAACCAACATAGGTGCTGGATAGCCAGTCTGTACTATTACTTTCACCCCTTCCTTTCCTCTATGAACCACGTCCTATATTTATGCAATACAACTTTCCCCACTACTTTCCCCCATTCCTTTCCTCTTTGAACCACGTCCTAGATTCATGCTATACAACTTTCCCCCTTCCTTTCCTCTTTGAACCATGTCCTAGATTCATGCTATACAACTTTTCCCACTACTTTCCCCCACTCCTTTCCTCTTTGAACCACGTCCTAGATTCATGGCATACATGCAGCTAGAGCAATGCATGTGGAATAAGTAAATTATACCTTAAGGTTCTTGGGGCGTGGTTCGGTGAGCGACGGGACGGCGGCGAAGAAGAAGGGGTCGGAGGCCCTCCCGCGCCACCGCTGGGTGAAAGTGAACAGCTGCGCCGGTAGTGGATTCCCTCCCTCGCCGACGGCGACAGTGTTAAGCCTCCTTCCCTTGCCGACAGACGGATCCTACCGGCTCTTTGAGCAGCAATGAGGGGAGAGAGAGGCCAACGAAGTCTTATTTAGATCTGGAGAGGGTGAGAGAGTGTGAAGAGAGCAACTACAAGCGCTGAGGCTCCAGCGTGTATATATATACTGGAGAGAGAGTGTGAAGCGTGCAAACCCTAGAAAACAAGCGCCGAGGCTGCAACTTATATGTGATGAGGTGATTATACGGTCACTACGAGATCGTATAGCTCCGTATCCATCCATTTTGACCAGTCAAAGAATCCTCGTGGCACAAATTATGCTCAAGTGTAGTTATCGAACCCGAGACCTCAAGTTTGATGAGCGAACAGGCTAACCAACTACACAACCCTCCCGTTATGTTCAACGAGAGGAAAATAACCTTTTATACATTCCTGCATTCGTGTGACAAGCATGTCGTGTTTTTTGTGTGTGTGGGAGTCATTGGGATTTAAATCATAATCGTGTCGTGTGGCTTTGGTGGTAAGACTATCCACAGTGGTGTAGAAATAATGCAGCCTTAGTCATCTTACCTCTCTCCACGTAGTACTTGGGTCCCACCGGTCAGAGGGTGAAACAAACAAATTAATAAGAAAAATTAAAAGCGCCAGTGGTGTATCTTACTTCACACATCTCGCTACTGCTCGGGAACACTGTCCAATTGATCCCTCTGTTCGCTCACGTACTATTTAAGTGAATCCTTATTATAACATGCACACAATTTTGGGCACTTGTATTCGACCTAAGTCAGTGTGCCACCATATCTCGTACTTACTACTCCCTCTGTCTAGGTGTAATAAGTCACGTTAGAAGGTGCAGCGGGACCAAGGTGCGCGCGTGTGTGCGTGTGTGTGTGTGTGTGTTTAACAACATGTGTGTGTTAGAGAGAGCGACAGATCGACCTACTCCTACAGAGAGATGGTGTGTAGTGTACGATTTTAGTCGCGAGAGTCGGTGCATCCTCTCGTTCCGGGCGTGTCCGGTAGGGACATGCGGACAGCTGCCACACCCGCTCCTGACCAGCCTGGCCCACCCAAAGCCCCTCCATCGCCCGTGCGCACTTCCCGCCCGAAACGGTCAGCGCCGCTCCAAAGAATCGGTGCTGCATTCATGCCCGGGCAGAGCGGACGCGACCTCTCACTGGCGCAAGAGTGATGGTTGCTTCGTCCGTCCAACTTACTACTAGGTCTATGTGATTTGACGGCTCATTGGTCTTTATTACTGAGGTGGTAGGACTTCTGGATGTCCCATGCTTTCGATGAAAGGAGGTACTACTAGATTACAATTTTCCCCATTCTTACAGCGGAGGAGTGCAAGAGCAGTGAAAACACGCAAGCTCGGTGATTACATGGCCCACCTCACACTATCACCATATTTTCTGGACACCGTGCGACACCTAACTCTTTACATAGTAGTCTCTCCGTTCCTAAATACTAGATGAGTCCCCGCGTGTTGCCGCGGAACAGCCGTATATCTCGCTGCATAAAATTATCGATTTCATAGAACTAAAAAAACTCTATAACCGCATGACAAATGTGGTAGCCAAACTAAAAAAACTCCCATCATCATTTAGATCATCCCACGTAAGTAAAAAGATCAGCCAACTCCTACTGCTTAATGGGATTATATTTTTCTTTTTGACATGTTAATGGGACTTAAAAGCTCACTTACATGCATGCTACCAGTGCATGCTTGCGTGCAGACATGTTGATGTGATTTAAACCCCACTCACATGCATGCCACAGTATTTCTGCATGCTTGCATGTGGCTTAGTGCAGAGCCTCTCAACTTCTAGATCAAACGGTATTATGGACTGATTTAGTTCATCTAACGGCTACATTAAGTTTGATGATGTGGCTCAAGGAGAGGATAGAGAATTCCTAATAGTGGGGGCTATCTTTTACTAGTAGATAAGCCTTTGTAGAGATTCCACTAGGTGAACTACATACGGAACAAAACGAATGAATCTACACTTTAAATGCATCTATATACATTCGCATGTGGTTCATGGTGAAATCTCTACAAAGACTTATATTTAGGAATGGAGGAAGTACCAGTATAGTATGTACTGTAATTTATCAGTGAGATAAATTTGTCCAATGCTATGAAGCTTCCAGCTTCTATTCCATCTATCTTGCGTCCAAGGTTGCCCGTTGCAACATTTCATCAAATACAAAGGAGACTAACATGCATGCTATTGCATCTCAATGATTGACAGATCATAGCAAATATGTACTCCTCTGTTCCAAAATAAGTGTCTCAACTTTATGCAAACTTTAGTACAAAGTTGTACTACTACTAAAGTTGACACTTATTTTGGAACAGAGGCGGCTAAAGAAAAAAACGATCCATGCAGTCCCAAGCCCTTGAACCGTGAACCTAACCAGGCTTCAATTTGCTGGCAACATTTGAGCTTCCTAAGAAATGAAGTTTGCAACCTTTTGACCATCGGATCATTTTGTGCAGTTTCACCAAAATCGAGATGAGCATCCCTGTGGCAAAGAAATTGAAGAAGCGTGATTAGAATAAGATTACTTGGACTAGTTGATGAGACATAAAGTCATCACAAATACAGTACGTAGAAGCCAGTAGAGGTATGTGCGGGGCAAAGAAGTAGAGAAATATCCACATGGAGTGATGTGGGTAGCTGGAGCAGTGGTGCAAGCCGGCTGTAAAGGGAGTTGTACCTGAGGGACATAGCTCAACCTGGAGGAGGGCGGCGGGAGGCGGCAACTACCCACGTCGCGGCAGTGAGCAAGGGATGAAGGCCACCTCACCGGCTTTGTGAGAGAGAACGGCGGGGAACCCTGATCGGGACGTGCCGACAGTGGGTTTTCACCGTCGGCGACGGCGACCGCATCTACACTAAGCATCCACCCCTTCCCCTAGCGGACGTGATCCGCCGGGATGTTAGAGATGTGGCCACAGTCATTTTGTGAGAGAGAGTGTGAAGAGAGCAACCCCAGCAAGCAACTGTGTAGGCTGGCCCGTCCTAACTATGTATATTGTGGAGCGGTTTCCTTTTCTCTCCATATGAACCTATCATATTGCGTACATGCCACTGAAGAAAAAAAACTTTATTTATAAATGACGCGGCACCTACTACTCATTCTCCTATAACCTTGCGCTTGGCATCTCCAAAATATTAACCTTGCGATTGGCTCTTCGCCTCTTCGGGAAGTCGAGCAATAATGGTAGTGCAGTATATATCGTTCTGGCTATATGAGACCGAATGAATTGTTGCACGTCCACCACGTGGGCGAGGGTAGAGGGGCAAGGGAGAGTGCTACATACGGAGCAAAATGAGTGAATCTACACTCTGAAATACGTCTATATACATCAGTGTTTGGAGTATGTACTAGTAGTTCATATTGAAATCTACTAAAGGACATATATATTCCAAACAATATGATATAATCTCTATAACCAAGGTAGTAGGGACGAGGAGTAAACGGAGGGAGTAGTAAATTTTTCTCCTCGTCCTGCGAGCCACCGCGCGCATGGGCGAGGGAGCGGGCATAAGGCGGACAGTACCAAGCAATCTTCACCTCATCCTGCGAGCCACCGCGCCCGTGGGCGGGGGAGATGGCATACTAAGCAAGCTTCTCCTCGTTCTGCGAGTTGACGGGACACATCAAAAGTACTCCAGTGTATAGAGCCTTGCCTCTAAGGTAGGCCCCACATGGTTTGCCTCTTTTTTTAACATAACGCGTCAAGTCGCAATTTGTTTGTTCACCCATGGTAGACGATCCTCCCACCACCAAGTGGACAACCAGTACACGTGCCAAATTACCATGTTGGCTGCCTTTTTTGTACAGAAATGAGCTCCACCGTGTACCTGCGCGGGTGTGGTTGGGAAAGAGACGGGAGTACGTGCGCCATGCATGCACCTCTTCTCTTCGTGCACGTCCCCCACCTACGTGGGTGTGTGTGAGAGATACAAATCGCGCTCGTGAGTGTTTTTTGTTTTGGGGTGGGGGTGGGGGTGGGGTAGGGTGGGGGTTGATTTCGTGAATGTATTTGTGGGAATATGTGTCGATGACATCTCAAACAAAATTTTGCATGCAATGTGTGTGAAATGGAGGCCTATCCATATCATATATAGAGGGTCGGGCAATCCATGAGAAGAGAGGGAGGGGTCATAGATATTGATAGAGTCAAAGAGAGGATCAAGTGGGTGGGTGCGAGATCGATGAAGAGAGCCATCGAAATTGTGTTTGTGTGCAAGTCAAAGATTCAGGGCGACTGACCTAATGAAACGTCAAAGGGCACATGTCAAGTTTATTTGTGGTAGAGAGACATGACTAGAGCTCTCGATGTATCAGTGTGTGTGTGGGGGGGGGGAGGGGGGTGGGGGGAGGGGTAGGCAGAGGCCTAACTCTAGAGGTAGAACGACTCGTATATGTGTTGAGAAGGAGAGACCCAGCTATGTCTGGAGGGAGATCAGTGGACATCCATACATATATAACTGAAGGACGGGAAATATGATGGGACAGAGAGAGAGAGAGGAGAGAGAGAGGGAGGGAGAGGGGTAGAGTGCTGGATGGGTGATGGAGTTGCTTCTCGAAGATGGTGGGAGAGGCCTACTAGACAAACTAAGGGTGGAACTGCAATGTTATCAATAAGAGTGGGGATGTGTTTCTATGTGTGCCTGTGCGTGTTAGATCTGTCGGGACGCATCCATGGATGATGAAGGGGAACCATGTGCTTGGTAAGCAAACCTAACTAGATCGGTAGAAGGGAGAGACATAACTAATGAGGTAGATCGATCGACGCATGGGTAAAAACGAGTTATAAGGACCTAGCTAGCTATATGTATAGCGAGAGATCGGTCGGTATACGTCCATTTGTTTGAGGCAAATAAGGCCCAGCGAGACGGATAGACAGAGGGAATGGAGCTAGGAGGTGGTGCAAGAGGCCCAGCTACTAGCTAGATAGGGGGAGGAGTGTGCGGTTGTGAGATCGATGAAAAGAGGGGCGAGAGTTTACACGTGTGTGTGACTGTATGAGAGACACGAGGCAAGGACATATAAAGGAGGAGATTTAAGGTGCGTGTGTATGTTGTAGGCAGGCATCGCTGGAGAGGTTTATCGATTGGTGTGTGTGGGAAAGGAGTTGTGGAGACTCTGGGAGAACGAACTAAAGAAAAAAAATGAATGTGCCCGATGGATAGAATGCCGAGGGAGGGGGAGGGCGAGGAGGGCGTGTGCATGCGCGAGAGAAAGTTAGTGGTAGCTACAAAGGTTAGAGGATTGTGTAGGTGTAAGAGACTAACAAAGATCATAATTTGATATGAAAGCGGATTCATATATTTGAATAGGAGATCATAGTGTTTTAAACATATGCATGCATGAATATAGCGGTGATACACGTGCTGTGCACATGTTATACCATAATGTGATAATGCATGGCGTTTGCAACTCACAACTAAATGTCGAACAATCTAACCCATACTATACATCAAACAATCTCACATTTTATTTGAATTTGTGATAATGTGTGGCGTTTGCAGCTTACAATAAATATCGAACAATTTAAACAATACTATATATCGAACATTCTCACATTTTATTTGAATTTGTGGTAATGTGGGGTGTTTGCAACTCACATCTAAATACTTGTAGGCATAGGGGGCGAGGCACCATACATAATGTGATAAACACATTATACATATGAGACATGTTTTAGGTTATGAAGATCTAGCTAGAGCTAGAAATGTAATGTGATTTGAAATCAACATAAAGTGGATTCAAAAAATCGAGTTCGAGTTCATATAGTACACATAGTTCATATGTAACTCGAGACTAATCATGTGGTGTGCTGTGAAGATAATACACAAACGATGGTTTAACTTGACAGTAATGATGATTGTAGATCTTATTAAAACAGAGAAATGAATTCAAATGCCTTGACTTCACAACAATCATTACTGTAGATCTTATTCAAATAGAGAAACGAATTCAAATTTAGTTCATATTGAGGCGGTAGTATATACGTGTGGAATGCACTAAAACGTTCATTTGAGTAGTAGGTTGCATGCATTATACACATAGCGAAATATTTTAATTGAACATAACATGAATTCAAAGTTTTGAATGACATTTGTAGTGCGCATTGATTTGGTACAGTACACGTTAGGCTTGTCCGGAAATTTCAATCTGCGCCTTGTTAGCCCGAAATATTTAAGATATATCTTTGTCTCGTCGTGCTCCGTCAACTCCCTCCATCTCAACCCGCGCCTTGCTATTCCAAAATTACAACGCGCGCGAAAACTCCCACCTCCTGTGAAATCCCGACACGCGAAATGCCCGTGGTACCCCTGAATCGAAAGAACTGCCTCAAATCGGTGGGGGTACTTTCGTAACTTACCCCACATTTCGGACAAGCGCGTCCCTAAGCCATGGTTCCCCACTGCCATCCCATCTGCCCACCCATTCGTACACTGAGGCCATGAAAACCCGCGACGATGCCCCACACCCTGCTCCGTCTGCCACCCAGCCGGAGCCTCTTCCCCGACGACGTCGTTCACAGCAACACCTCGACGTCCCTCATCCACCGTACCGGATGAGGATCCGTCGTCGATCTCGTCATCCTGTCGGTTCAGCCACCCCGTCATCCACCTCCAAGGAGCTACCCCAATGTTCCCCTCGTCTTTCACGCCACCTACATTTTCACACTGCCGTCTTCACCTGCACCACCGGAAGAGCGTCATCAGCACCGTTTCCTCGGATGAAGCTGTGGCCTAGTCAACGCCACCAAAGAGGTTGTACACTAATCACCGCATTTTCTTCTTGATTCGATCTCACAGTGCTGCCGGCGCTCGGTCCCGAGCCGACACGGCGCGGCTCCATCCACGGCGGCGTCGTCGGCCACTTCCTCCATGGTGTCACTCCCTCGGCGGCGACGTCCACATCAGTAGGAGCTGCTGCTGCTTTAGCTCTCGCTCGCGTTGCTGCTCTGCTCTTGCTCTCGGTCCCCTGCCTGGTCTGCTCTTGCTCACGCTGCTGCGCTCGCTCTTGCTCTTGCTTGCGATGCTGCTCCGATTTAGCTACACTTCATTCGACTGAATCGACTTTTGGGTCAGTCGATTTTTAGGGGGTGGGGGGGGGCTCGCCGGGGTGAAGGAAGAACCAGCTGCAGCGGGGAGGGGGGCTCGCCGGAGAGGTACCAGCGATGGGGAGTGTTTTCAGGGCGGGGGGGGGGGGGCACCGCCGGCCACGGGCGGCGGCGGGGGGGGGGGGTGCTGTTTGACCGGTGGTGGCTAGCGGCTCAGGGGGTGGAGGTTGAAGATGAACTGTAGGCCCTTGATTTCGTATCCAACAGCTGCAAAATTGACTGACCAGAGATGAAAAAGTCAATCGACCGATGTGTAGCCTCACTTTGCTAGTGCATTCAGTTTCGACAGCAAAATTCAGTTTCGACAGCAAAATTCAGTTTCGACAGTTAAGTTCAGTTTCGACAATTAAGTTTAGTTTCGACAGTTAAATTCAGTTTCGACAGTCAAGTTCAAAGATGAGCGGCTGATGTATTTTACATTTAGCACTTTGTGGTTATGTATTTTACATCATGTATTGGAGATGCTATTAGAATTCCACTCAGGTTAACATTGTCTCTCTTGTCCTGCTTCAGCCTCGGCGTCGTACAACTCACCGGAGCTGCTCCAACGACAAAACCCTCCATCACAACAGAGCAGTACCTCGGGCTCCATCTCCAGACGCCTAAGATCTTCTTCCCCTCCTCCGACAGCCAAGTCAGCCGGAGCATCCTCACCAGCTAACCCAATCACGCTGAGATCAACATGGCTTCACCAAAGAGGTTGTACACTTGTTCCATCTCTTTTTTACTCTACATGTTATATATATTGTCCACTGAGCACATGTAGTAACGGGAAATACGATTATTTTATCCTACTATGTGACAAGCAGTGAGGTACCAGGCAACTTAGCTTTCCGTGATGGACTCTCTTGAACGCCATCATTATTTATCTCTGTGCGTTTGAGCTGTGCATTTGTTGATGGCCCTGGGAGTTGAGCTAGTAGGGCAGTGGCCTGGGTCCATAGTAACAGAAGTAGCAAAAACATTTTTTTAGTGTAGGCTTTTCCTTGCTCAAGCCTACCTACTAGAATCGCCGGTGCTTGAAAGGAAAAGTGAATGAAAAACATAGGAATTGGAAAGTTTCCTATGGTACTACTATTCATGAATTTGGTTCAAAGGAATGGAGCAAAGGAAAACTGTAGGATTTTTTCCTTTAGTGTCTCCTTGAAAGAAAAAACGTAGGAATTTTAATTTTCACTTGTCCTCCTTTTCAAATTCCTATTCATGAAGCACAAGACTAAGAGATAGTAGCATAATAGCATTATAATCGTACATTTTCTTGTGGTTTGACTTAATCTCACCATGCTTCTTTGCATCTTGTGATCTTCCAATTGTTGTGAATCAAACACCCAGATTGGCAGAAATCCTGTGTTTTTAAATTCTTTGTTTTGCACGTGCATTCCTATCCTATTCTTGTCTATTTCCTATCCCTGCATTGTTGGAATCCTTCAATTCATACGAGCCCTTACAGAATTACTTCTCTTACAGATAGTTGTCAAAGAAAACCTTGCGTGGTTTGTTCCTCTCCTGCTGCGCCGTCGTCCACCCCAGCTCAGCTGCTCCAACAACAGAAGGGTCCAGCACAGCAGGGATCCGGCCTCCAGACTGTCTTTTGCCGCCTCAGATCTTCTTCCCCGCCGCTGGCAGCCATGAAAACTGCATTACCATCATCAACCGAGCAGATGACCTCAAGGACTACACGGGTCCGCAAGTGAGGTTGCACTCTTTCGTGTCTGCTTACGTTATGCATCGCTTAATATTACATGCTACTTTATCGTCCTGTTCACCGATTAGACTCTGAGTCGGCTCAAAACTAATGGTCAAACTTGAGTTTTTAAATGGTTGTGGGGTACATATCGGGGCCGCAATCACTAGTATCTCTCTACTATCTGGTGAATCTCCGATGTCTACTATGAGTTTCATGTTGGGTGCGAAACAAACAGTAAAGAAGCCATTATCTGTATTTTTTAACTGAAGCCATTATCTTCCTGCTATTATTAGTTTTGGGTCTATCCACAGGTTGCTACCATCACTCTGGATTTCTGCATGCACTCCTTACATAATCTCACTATGTTTTATTCCTATGCATGACAGTTATTGTAAACAATGGAACTGAACATGTAGAGCAAAAGAGACGAGCCTTGCGTGGCAATAAAATTTCATGCAGACGTCGCTCCATGGTAGGCGCAAAGGCATCCCCCCTCCATGCATTTCGGATTGTAATCGAGAGGAAGATATTTGTTCTAAGGGGGATTCAGAAGGAGAAGACAACTCCTATTTACCCCCTGAGGTCTTCGCTCTAGCTTGGCATGCTGATGTTGGTTATATCATGCATATGGTTCCTTGCATTGCTTACTTTATACATCAAATATGTCATCTTCTTAGTTTAGACATCCTTTGTGCGAATGCCATCTGTTTAGTTTATTCATCATTTATGTCAATTATTCAACGCCATCTTGTTTAGCCAGGCATCATATATGTGAATTTTGCAATGCCATCCTGCTTAGCCAGTCATCTTATATGTAAATTATATCAGGCCATCCTTTTTTTCCGTTACATATTACATTTGTCAACAATGTTAGTACATTCAACTGCTCTTCGTGTGCATCAGCCATTTGACACGGTGATGGCAAATTCTGGAGTCAAAACAAGGTCTTCAGAGTAGACTATGCTATCTGACAAAGCGCATATCTCGCTGGTTACGGATAGCTCCTCAGAGGAGGATTCAGAGACAGATGACCAGTCCTATTCCCCCCCCCGAGGTGTATGCTCTAACTTGGTGGGGTTATGTTGCTCATATCGTGCGTATGGTGTCTCGCATTGCTATGTCATTTGATTAGTTTAGCCATGCTTTGTGTGAATGGCACCTGTTCAGTGTCTAATTACCATACATGTGAATTATGCATTGCCATCTTGTTGCAAGACATTATATATGTGAATTATACAATGCTATCTTGTTGCAAAGGCATTATATATGTGAATTATGCAACGCCTTGCTGTTTAGCCAATCATCATGTATGTGAATTATATCATGTTATCATTTTTGTGTATTACGTGTTCCATTTGTCAACAATGTTTGTATATTCAACTCTCTTCCTGTGCATCAGCCATTTGAAGCGGTGATGGAAGTATCTGGAGTGAAAACAAGGTATTCAGAGCAGGCAATTCTACCTGCTGAAGCATACATCTTGCTGGTTATAGAGAGCTCCTCAGAGGAGGATTCAGAAACTGATGACCAGTCCTATTTCCCCCCTGAGGTCTATGCTCAAACTTGGCAGGGTTATATTACCCATGTCATGCATGTTGTCTTGCGTTGCTTAGTTTTTACCTCATATATGGATTGCCATCTACTTACTTGCTTACAATATAAATCATATATTTGAATTATATCATGCCATCATGTTTACATAGTACATACACATCATCTATCTGAATTATGGCATGGTAACCCATTTAATAAAGACATCATATAGTTATATCATCTCATCCTGTTTAGTGTTTACAGTCATCATATTTTCAATTATGGAATTCTATCCGTGAATGTATGTGAATTATGGCATGCCAACCTATTTAATAAACACAATATATAGTTATATCATGTCATCCTGTTTACATAGTCATCATATTTTGAACTATGTCTTTCCATCTTTTTTAGTTAGCCATCATAATGTGAAATTGTGTCATGCTATCCTGTTTAGTTAGCCATCATATATGTGAAATTGTGTCATGCTATCCTGTTTGGTTAGACAACATAAATATGAATTATTTCATGCCCTCTTTTATTCCCCACTATCCATTGCACCTGTCTATCATACAATGTCTATACTTTCAATTACTTTTCTTGTTTATCAGCCATTTGAATTGGAGAGGGTGATGGCAGTATCTAAGGAAGTAACAACACGGTCTTCAGAAAAGATAGTGCTACCAGTTGATGCAGATAGAACCACGGTTGTACTTGCCCAAGGACTAGATCCACCACACATAACCCAGACTCTTGCAGATTGTACACCTACCCAGTTGGACAGAGAACCGGCTACACCCCTTCTAACCCCAACCCCGGCAGATAGTAACCCAGTTCCAGTTGACACAACACCGTCTCCACCATAGAGCACCCAAACACGAGTAGTTAGTAAGGGAACTTGTCGTGGAATTAACACGTTAGATGTCCTTAGTGAGAGGACTTAGTCGCAAGGCCAACGCATCTATGTGGTAGCTTGAGAGGGGTTGAGCGGAGTCGAGAGACGCAACACAAGACAAGGGTTTAGATAGCTTTGGACCCCGGTAAAAACCCTACATGCTGTTTGAGGCTAGATCTCATTATCATCACGAGGGAGTCACCGTAAACCGGCTCTCCTTTAGTTGTGTCTAGCCCTAGAGATTGTTTCTTGCCTGTCCCCCTTTGGGGAGCCCTGCCCCTCCTTATATAAGTTGAAGGGGCGGGTTACATGTGGAGTCCAACTCGGACTTTAACTTAAACTATTTTGACTTCCCTTCCTGAGCTTCTTAACGTCTGCCGGTTTAACATTGTCTGCCAGTTTAACATTGTCTGCCGGTTTAACATTGTCTGCCGGTTTAACATTGTCTGCCGGTTTAACCTTGTCTGCCGGTGCTACCATCTGTCTTAACTCTGCCGGTTTAACACTTGCTGGTTTACCGTCTGTCTTACCCATCTACCGGTTTAACACCTGCCGGTTTACCGTCTGACTTAGCCATCTGTCTTAACCATTTGCCGGTTTACCATCCGCCGGTTTACCAACTCCCGGCCGGTTTACGACTCCAGCTGGGTCATACCGCGGGGTATATCCCCGACAGAACTGCAGTGCCCAAAGCACGAGGACCACCACTCCGAATCCCAACTCAACGCTTATAGGAGAAGAAGATTTGTTCTCAGGTCAGGTTCTGTAGCTATGGTTCATACTCCTTTGCTCTTGCATTACTGTATTTACTCATACCAATTATTTTCAAATTTGAAGGATGGAATTGAAACTCCAATGGCGCAACAGGTATGTTTTAAACCTCTTTCTTTAACTGGTTTGCTATTGTAACCTGCTTTATGTTGATTTCAGTTTCAATTGAATAAACAGTTATGTTCTCATGTCATGCACATTACAAGTGTTGTTATTGCTCTATAGTTTCCCACACTTATATTATGTCTATTGTGCTTTGTCTTGAACAAATATTATTTGAACTGTGTCTCTATCTTGATTTGGCAACAAAAACTATAATGATATAGACCATAAAGTGACCATGGTACATAGATATATAGTTTGTTTCATGCTGTTATCCTGTCCACTTTACTACTGAACTCATTTACCAAAATGAGTTTCATATACAACATTGTAAACCTGTGATGTGTCTGCTTGTTTCTCTTTTAGATGCGGACAAAATATTGGAGAACAGTACCGCGTTATGCAATGGTAAAGGAAGTAATGCAGATAAGGTTCAAGATAGTGAGGCATCCCTGTTGGTCTCCAAGAAAGCCGATATAAACTATCTTGACAACAATGAGAGAACCCAAAAGTCCTGTCTTGATGTAGTGATCGAATTACTAGACACTACTGCAGGCACAAGCTCTTCGAACTTGCTGCCTGAATCAGTTCGTCTTCTTGAGTCTCAACTTCAAGTTGAAAGACATCGATCAGATGTGCTGCGACAGGAAGCTGAAGGACTGAGGAAGTCCCTGCGGAATTCACATGCATATTTCCTGGTGCAACAGCAAGCGCTGTGTCACAGCCCTAGAATGTTGGTTGTAATTAGTTGCATCACTGAGCATCTTGCATCTTGTTAATTTTCAATTAAAGCTGAAATGGGGATGATAAAACCCTAGCACTAGAAGAACTCAAAAAGGTTCAACCAAAATATTTTCAATGAATTCAAAATATCCTTTTAAAATGTTCATGATTTATGGAAAAGGGTGAAAGCCTCTACCAGAGATGATGAATATTTTCAGGACATTTTGGTCTTGGAATTAAATCATTATGGTATTTGAGTTGGAGTTTCAAATTTACCATTAAATATTTGTTGGTCCAAATATTCTGAAATTTGTTGTGTGGTTTGAAAATAATTCAAATATTCCTCACAAAAATTTACAGAATTAACCAAAGTGTTTTGGTTGGTATTTTATCTGCAAAACATAAACAGAAAATAGAAAAACAAGAAAAAAGAGTTAGAACAGGGAGAGGACAGAAACCCTACCTAACCTACCTGGCGGCCCAGCACTGTTGGCCCAGCCCACCAGGCGCCCCCACCGTCTTCAACCTCCTGCCAGTAGGCAGGAGGGCGTGTGGTCGCCATGCGTGGGCACGCGCGCTGGCCACCTCCTCCCTCCCAGCCTGCCTGGCTCCTCCTCAACGTGCCCGGATGCCGCCACATACACCCTTGACCCCCTCTCACTCTCCCCGTGCTCCTCCCCTCCTCTGTTTTCTCTTCCCCGCAGCGCCACCAAGCGCAGTCGACGCCACCGCTCGCCGTTGCCACGACCACAGCCTCCCCCGTGCCTCTCTGACGTGACTTTGAGCTCCGTCGGTGACCTCTACGCCATCTCCACCGAGCCACGCGACAGGAAGAGCCCCGGAGCCCCGTCCCCGACGTCTTCTTCCTCCTCTGGTCACCGAGATCGCCGACGACTGTGCCCCCGCTCCGGCATGTCCCCAAGCCCGCTGGACTTCTCCTCCGTCCCCCCCAGTGAGCCCCGCCTTCTTTTCCCCTACTCCCCGATCTTGATTTCGTCTCCTAGCTGCGTTAGCCGTTGGAGCCAAAAGCTCGCAGCCGCCGGCCATGATACCGCCGTGGCCACAGATGCGTAAGCTCGAAACTGAGCGCGTCACTGTGCTCAGATGCTTCCCAGCAAGCCCACGCACCCATCAGCTCCTCCTTCTGTGCACCATAGCGCCAAACCCGACCCCACCCAAACTCCGGCCGCCACCACGAGCTCGTTTCCGGCGAGCTCTGGCCACCCTAGCTGCTGCCGCTTGTTGCAATGGATGCGCGCGAGTCCCAGCGCCCCGTAGATGCAAACCAAGCTCAAAACCACCACCCATATCTCAAATCCGAGCCGCGCTGCCGTCGCTTTGGTCACCGCCGGCGGAACTCCGGCGAGAGCCGACGTGGCGCAGTCATTATCGCTAATCCCCGCCAGCTCAGCCGCCATTCAGCCACTGACCATGGGCCCCCGTAGCGGGTCAAAGTGCTAGTCAACGTGGGATTAGCACCCGTGTCATTGACTAGTGGGCCCCATCGGTCAGGTTTGACCCTGTTGACTGCTGACCAAGTGCTGATGCAATGCTGATGCAATAAACCATTTCTGGATTATTTCTATTTCAGAAATGGCTAAGAATTCCAGAAAAGTGTTTGAACTTTGAAAAATCATAGAAAATAATCTATAACTCCAAATGAAATAAGTTATATATGAAAAATGATCAGAAAAATCCAATCTATCCATCTGTACCATTTTAATGCATGTTAGAAGAACTTATGACTATTGTTTAGGACAAATGAATTGAATGGCATTTAAATAACCACATGTGGAGTTTGAATTTGAATCTTGGGTTCAAACCAACTCCATTCAACTTGTTGCTAGTTGCATTAGCTCAAAACTTAGCATATTGACATGTCATGATCATGCATCATATTGTTGCATTGCATAGATTGTGTTCTTCCTTGTTTGCCGGTATTTGTCCCCTCTCAGTAGATGTGGTTTCAGCGATGAGTTCGATGACACCGATGAAGAGTTATCATCTTCAGAAGTGCCAGGCAAGAAAACCCCCTTGTTCATTCTGATATAATCCCACTCGCTCGCTTCTGCTCTCTTTTACTGCATTAGGACAACAACGATTCATCTGTTACTTGCTGCGGTAGTTGAAACCCTTTTCCTCCGCATGACCTGTGATTGCCACAATAAATAGATGAAACCCACTAGCATGAGTAGGAGTTGTTTGAGCCCTGATGTGCCTACTCATTCATGCTTGTTGTCATGCCTGCTATGCTTAGAGTTGTGACAGGTCTGATTCATCGGGGATGAATTGGAACAGTGATGAACATGTCCTACTGTGTGTGAGCTAAGTGTGTGAACACGACTTGGTAAAGGTAGCGGTGAGAGGCCATGTAGGAGTACATGGTGGGTTGTCTCATTGAAGCCGTCCTTAGGAACTGAGTTCTGTGTTTGTGATCCATGAATCAGTTACTACCACGCATTGGGCCCGAAACCAATGGACCCTCTCGGCTTCCTAATCACCCTTGTCCTTTGTCCAGGAGTTGCAAGTAGGTTCTGGTGTTTGTAGTATGCTGGAGGCCATGGGCAGCGCTGACCCGAGGGGTGGGCTGTGATGCGGTAGGCACGCGACACGGTGTACCGGGCACCCGTTTGGTGTCTCGGGAACCCTGCACACATTGTTCGGGGCCGTATGTGGAAACCTCGGCCGGACTCCCTGCGGATGGACCTGAATAGGCGATAAACCTGGACTAAAGACTTGAGTGTTTAGGTAGGCCATGGCTGACACCCTCGTTGGGCTTCCGCTTGAAGGTTGCCGAGTACATGTCATGTAAACGGCGGTAAGTGGTGAGAGAATGTGTGAAGAAGTACACCCCTGCAGGGTTAACATCATCTATTTGAATAGCCACGTCCGTGGTAAAGGACCTCTTGGTTGCCTATACAGTTCATAGACAAGTGAAAGTGGATACTCTAAAATACGCAAGATAAGCATGAGTGCTATGGATGGCGTTTTCGTAGGGAGACGGGAGAGGATCCATAGTAGTGTATTGATATGGTGAATATGTGGACTCGTGTGCGCCACCTCAAAAGAGTTACTTGCAGTCGTAGTTCAGGATAGCCACCGAGTCAAAGTTGGCTTGCTGTAGTTAAACTCCACCACCCCCTTTGTTGATAATGATGCATATGTAGTTAGTTCTGATGTAAGTCTTGCTAGGTACATTTTACTCATGTTTGCCTATTTTATGTTTTTGCAGAGAGACGTCAGTCTCGCTAGTAGTTCGACGTGGACTTCGACATTTAGCTTGTTACCTCAGCTACGATCTTGTGCCCTCGGCAGGATCTGGTAGATAGTTAGGCTTCTCAGCCTTTTTCATTTGTAGATGTCTTTACTCAGACATGTTAAGCTTCCACATGTGCTTTGACTTGTATGCTCTGAATGTTGGGTCATCAGACCCATGTTTGCAATATCTGGCTCTTCGGAGCCTAATGAATAAATACTTGAGTTGTAGAGTCATGTTGTGATGCCCTGTTGTATTTGCAGATATCGAGCATATTGTGTGTATGTTATTGAAATGCTTGGTATGTGTGGGATCTGACTATCTAGTTGTTTATCCTTGGTAGCCTCTTACCGGGAAATGTCTCCTAGTGCTTCCACTGAGCCTTGGTAGCTTGCTACTACTCCGGAACACTTAGGTTGGCCGGCATGTGTCCTTCTTCATTCCTGTGTCTGTCCCTTCGGGGAAATGTCACGCGGTGTCTACAGAGTCCTGTTAGCCTGCTACAGCACGGATCCTCCGGAGTCCTGCTAGCCCCGCCGCTACAGCCCAGATTCACTCGTTGATGACCGACACATTTGTTGCTGGGTCATGTATGCCTGTCCCTGTAAGTTAGTGCCACTTTGGGTTCAGGACTAGCCATGTCAGCCCGGGCTCCTTGTCATATGGATGCTAGCGACACTATCATATACGTGTGCCAAAAGGTGCAAACGATCCCGGGCCTGGTAAGGCGACACCCGTGGGGATACCGTGCGTGAGGCCGCAAAGTGATATGAGGTGTTACATGCTAGATCGGTGTGGCATTGAGTCGGGGTCCTGACAGCTTTGGTATCAGAGGCTGACTGCCTGTAGGATTACCGATCCAAACTGGTCGAAGTTGAGTCTAGAAATTCTTTAGTTATATAAGGGAATTGATTGTGGGATGGAACGTAAGGCTCTTTTTACTCCTTATACCTTATGCCCTTCTGATCTGAGTCATCTTATCTTGCCTACGGGGTTAATGAACTAGGTTTTTTCTTCTTTCTATCAGGATCACGTGTTACTAATCCACAGACTCATAAGATTGGTGAATTCAAGCCTCAGTTCAGTTGCTACTATCTCCGTGTAGTTGATCTCAGAACCTTGATATTATGATGATCGAGTGGTTATGCCACCATTTTGCAGGATGTCTCAAATCTTTTTGAGCATTTACAGCCATTATGCTGTCCGAGTCGTCCCAGGTCTCTAAATAGTCTGATGCATTTGCAAATCCCTTCTTTCCGTTCCCGATGTTCCTCTGGCCAGATTAACCACACTAGCTAGTGTAAGGTACTTCATTACCTCGGTATATATGTTGGAGTTATTATTATTGTTGGGGAACGTAGTAATTTCAAAAAAATTCCTAGCAAGATCATGGTGATGCATAGCAACGAGAGGGGAGAGTGTTGTCCATGTACCCTCATAGACCGAAAGCGGAAGCATTAGAACAACGCGGTTGATGTAGTCGTACGTCTTCACGACCCGACCGATCAAGCACCGAAACTACGGCACCTCCGAGTTCTAGCACACGTTCAGCTCGACGACGATCCCCGGACTCCGATCCAGCAGGGTGTCGGGGAAGAGTTCCGTCAGCACACCGGCGTGGTGACGATCTTGATGTTCTATCGTCGCAGGGCTTCGCCTAAGCACCGCTACAATATTATTGAGGACTATGGTGGAGGGGTGAACCACACACGGCTTAGAGATCAAGAGATCAATTGTTGTGTCTAGAGGTGTCCCCTTGCCCCAGTATATAAAGGAGCCAAGGGGGAGGGGGCAGCCGGCCAAGGAGGGCACGCCAAGGGGGAGTCCTTCTCCCACCGGGAGTAGGACTCCCTTCTTTCCTAGTTGGAGAAGGAGAAGGGGGGAAGGAGGAGGGAGAGGGAAAGGAAAGGGGGGGGGGGCGCCACCCCCTTCTCCTTGTCCTATTCGGACTAGGGGGGGGAGGGGGTGCGGCCAGCCCTTGCCTCCTCTCTTCCTCTCCACTAGGGCCCATGTAGGCCCATTAAGCCCCCCGGGGGGTTCCGGTAACCTCCCCGTACTCTGGTAAAACCCCGATTTCACCCGGAACACTTCCGATATACAAATATAGGCTTCCAATATATCAATCTTCATGTCTCGACCATTTCGAGACTCCTCGTCATGTCCGTAATCTAACTCAGGACTCTGAACAAACTTCGGTACATCAAAACTCATAAACTCATAATATAACTATCATCGAAACCTTAAGCGTGCGGACCCTACGGGTTCGAGAACTATGTAGACATGACCTAGAACTGTTTCCGGTCAATAACCAATAGCGGAACCTGGATGCTCATATTGGCTCCTACATATTCTATGAAGATCTTTATCGGTCAAACCGCATAACAACATACGTTGTTCCCTTTGTCATCGGTATGTTACTTGCCCGAGATTCCGTCGTCGGTATCCAATACCTAGTTCAATCTCATTACCGGCAAGTCTCTTTACTCGTTACGTAATGCATCATTCGTAACTAACTCATTAGCTACATTGCTTGCAAGGCTTATAGTGATGTGCATTACCGAGAGGGCCCAGAGATACCTCTTCGACAATCGGAGTGACAAAACCTAATCTCGAAATATGCCAACACAAGATGTACCTTTGGAGGCACCTGTAGAGCTCCTTTATAATCACCCAGTTACGTTGTGACATTTGGCAGCACACAAAGTGTTCCTCCGATAAACGGGAGTTGCATAATCTCATAGTTATAGGAACTTGTATAAGTCATGAAGAAAGCAATAGCAACATACTAAACGATCAAGTGCTAAGCTAATGTAATGGGTCAAGTCAATCACATCATTCTCCTAATGATGTGATCCCGTTAATCAAATGACAACACATGTCTATGGTTAGGAAACATAACCATCTTTGATTAATGAGCTAGTCAAGTAGAGGCATACTAGTGACATTAAGTTTGTCTATGTATTCACACATGTATCATGTTTCCGGTTAATACAATTATAGCATGAATAATAAACATTTATCATGATATGAGGAAATAAATAATAACTTTATTATTGCCTCTAGGGCATATTTCCTTCAGTCTCCCACTTGCACTAGAGTCAATAATCTAGATTACACAGTAATGATTCTAACACCCATGGAGTCTTGGTGCTGATCATGTTTTGCTCGTGGAAGAGGCTTAGTGAAAGGGTCTGCAACATTCAGATCCGTATGTATCTTGCAAATCTCTATGTCTCCCACCTGGACTTGGTCCCAGATGGAATTGAAGCGTCTCTTGATGTGCTTGGTCCTCTTGTGAAATCTGGATTCCTTTGCCAAGGCAATTGCACCAGTATTGTCATAGAAGATCTTCATTGGTCCCGATGCACTAGGTATGACACCTAGATCGGAAATGAACTCCTTCATCCAGACTCCTTCATTTGCTGCTTCTGAAGCAGCTATGTACTCCGCTTCGCATGTAGATCCCACCACGACGCTTTGTTTAGAACTGCACCAACTGACAGCTCCACCGTTCAATATAAACACGTATCCGGTTTGCGATTTAGAATCGTCCGGATCAGTGTCAAAGCTTGCATCGATGTAACCATTTACGACTAGCTCTTTGTCACCTCCATAAACGAGAAACATATCCTTAGTCCTTTTCAGGTATTTCAGGGTATTCTTGACCGCTGTCCAGTGATCCACTCCTGGATTACTTTGGTACCTCCCTGCTAAACTTATTGCTAAGCATACATCAGGTCTGGTACACAGCATTGCATACATGATAGAGTCTATGGCTGAAGCATAGGGAACACCTTTCATTTTCTCTCTATCTTCTGCTGTGGTCGGGCATTGAGTCTGACTCAACTTCACACCTTGTAATACAGGAAAGAACCCTTTCTTTGCCTGATCCATTTTGAACTTTTTCAAAACTTTATCAAGGTATGTGCTTTGTGAAAGTCCAATTAAGCATCTTGATCTATCGCTATAGATCTTGATGACCAATATGTAAGCAGCTTCACCAATGTCTTTCATTGAAAATCTTTTATTCAAGTATGCCTTTATGCTATCTAGAAATTCTATATCATTTCCAATTAATAATATGTCATCTACATATAATACCAGAAATGCTACAGAGCTCCCACTCACTTTCTTGTAAATACAGGCTTCTCCAAAAGTCTGGATAAAACCATATGCTTTGATCACACTATCAAAGTGTTTATTCCAACTCCGAGATGCTTGCACCAGTCCATAAAATGGATCGCTGGAGCTTGCACACTTTGTTAGCACCTTTTGGATCGACAAAACCTTCCGGTTGCATCATATACAACTCTTCTTCCAGAAATCCATTCAGGAATGCAGTTGTTTGCCAAATTTCATAATCATAAAATGCGGCAATTGCTAACATGATTTGGACAGACTTAAGCATCGCTACGGGTGAGAAAGTCTCATCATAGTCAACCCCTTGAACTTGTCAAAAACCTTTCGCAACAAGTCAAGCTTTGTAGACAGTTACATTACCATCAGCGTCAGTCTTCTTCTTGATGATCCATTTATTCTCGATGGCTTGCCGATCATCGGGCAAATCAACCAAAGTCCATACCTTGTTCTCATACATGGATCCCATCTCAGATTTCATGGCTTCAAGCCATTTTGCGGAATCTGGGCTCATCATCGCTTCCTCATAGTTCGTAGGTTCGCCATGGTCAAGTAACATGACTTCCAGAATAGGATTATCGTACCACTCTGGTGCGGATCTTAATCTGGTAGACCTACGAGGTTCAGTGGTAACTTGATCTGAAGTTTCATGATCAATATCATTAGCTTCCTCACTGATTGGTGTAGTTGTCACAGGAACTGGTTCTTGTGATGTCACGTCCAATATGCGACCCTATCCAAAAGGAACTTGAAGGTCCCACCAAGGATAGACCCGCATATTGGAACTCTTTTGCAAGGTGGATATCATTACATCAACATTACATAATAGATGGTGATACATACAATGCCACACGAATACAACATCATACATAAGATCAACATCCGACTACGGATGAAACACAAACAGAAGCTCAAACGACATCCACCCTGCTAGCCCAGGCTGCCGACCTGGAACCTAACCCCTGATCGAAGAAGAAGCAGAAGAAGAACTCCAAAACGAGCAAACATCGCTCTCGCGTCAAGATCATCGCAACCTGTACCTGCAACTGTTGTTGTAGTAATCTGTGAGCCACGAGGACTCAGCAATCCCATTACCATGGGTATCAAGACTAGCAAAGCTTAATGGGAAAGGAAGGGGTAAAGTGGTGAGGTTGCAGCAGCGACTAAGCATATATGGTGGCTAACATACATAAATGAGAGCGAGAAGAGGAGCAAAGGAACGGTCGTGAAGCTAGCAATGATCAAGAGGTGATCCTGAACTCCTACTTACGTCAAACATAACCCAAGAAACCGTGTTCACTTCCAGGACTTCGCCGAGAAGAGACCATCACGGCTACACACGCGGTTGATGCATTTTAATTTGGATCTGGGGTCAAGTTATCTACAACCGGACATTAACAAATTCCCATTTGCCACATAACCACGGGCACGGCTCTCGAAAGTTTATACCCTGCAGGGGTGTCCCAACTTAGCCCATGATAAGCTCTCGCGATCAACGAAGGATATTCCTTCTCCCAGGAAGACCCGATCAGTCTTGGAATCCCGGTTTACAAGACATTTCGACAATAGTAAAACAAGACCAACAAAGCTGCCCGATGCGTCGACAATCCTGATAGGAGTTGCACATATCTCGTTCTGAGGGCAACACCGGATAGGTCAGCCTATGAGTAAAACCAGACCTCGAGTTGCCCCGAGGTGGCCCCGCAGTCTGCCCGGTTCGGACCAACACTTAGACAAGCACTGGCCCGGGGGGGGGGGCTAAAATAAAGATGACCCTTGGGTTAATTACTCCCAAGGGAAAGGTAGGTGGTGGTGAGGCAAATGGTAAAACCAAGGTTGGGCCTTGCTGGAGGAGTTTTATTCAAAGCGAACTATCAAGGGGGTCCCATAAATCACCCGACCGCGTAAGGAACGCAAAATAGGGGAACATAACACCGGTATGACGGAAACTAGGGCGGCAAGAGTGGAACAAAACACCAGGCATAAGGCCGAGCCTTCCACCCTTTACCAAATATATAGATGCATTAATAATATAAGAGATATTGTGATATCCCAACATAACCCTGTCCACCATGGAGCAATCTTCAACTTCACCTGCAACTAACAACGCTATAAGAGGGGCTGAGCAAAGCGGTAACATAGCCAAGCAACGGTTTGCTAGGAATGGTGTCAAAGGTTAGAGGTTCATGGCAATTTGGGAGGCTTGAAGAGCAAATGATAGGTAACACAGCATAGCGATAGAACAAAGCAACTAGCATAGCAATGATAGTAGTGAGATCCAGGGTAGCGGTCATCTTGCCTGAAATCCCGCAAGGAAGAAGAACGAGTCCGTGAAGAAGATGAAGCCACGAAGACGAACCAAGCGTAGACGAACGAATCCTCACGATCGCAACGAAACGGGAACTATTGAGAAGAAGCACACAACATAGTAAACACACCACACATAGACAAGACATGATGCACAACAAGCATGATGCATGACAAAGCTACATGAAGCTACTCATGGCAAGATATGATGCAAACAAGAGCAACACATCAAAGCAAGTTTAAATGAGGCCGGAAACAACATATAACAATTCATGTAAGTCCTCATATGCATATTTCGAAATTGGTCCAGATCTGAATAAACCTTATGTTCAAGTTGTTAAACAGCAAGTTAAGATGCACCAAGATGATCTACACGAGATTCTAGTCAAGTTACATATAAAGTTCATTTAGTTCGGAGCTACGCCTAGAAGATATGAGCAAAACAAGTTAAACATGACATTGATGCAAAATGCATACAAAAATCAAGCAAACACCTCAAAACAAGGATGCAACATGATAATGTGAAACCACATGCAAAATCGCAAGTTTCATATAGAGCACACTCAAAACGGAGCAACGTATCAACACATGCACTATATACAAGATATGACAACAATCTGTCCAAAACAGCAACTAGGCATATAGCAAGCATCAAAACAATATGCTACATCACTTTAACATAAGAACAAAAGGCATGGGCATTAAGTACAGGTAAAGCATAACAAAACATGAACACTGAGCTATCTCCAGGAATCACTAGAACATGCTCAAAAGGACATGGGAAGATTGCAAATATTAACAGTTTCAGACTTATCAGGAAATAACATCAGGTTGCAATGTTTAGAGCTATCAAACAACATGTTACAGGAACTTATCATGGAAAAACAAAGGCATGGCAGGATACTACTAAATGCATAGAACAAAAGTCGCTTACTGACCATGAGCCAAAAGGACACAGAAAATATGATGGCACCCATGTAAACATGCAAGTTATATTACAGATTCATACATGGAAGGAACAACAATAAGTATGCATGTTGGTGAGGTTGAACCACTCACCACAGAGCAACACATGGCATGGCAAGCCAACCATCACTAATAAGACATGTTTGAGAAGCTAAGCATGGCAATAACAAGTTCATAGGGCGCATGGATCACTAGGAAAACACATGGCCAAAACTGAACTTAATGTTAATAGGCTGACAGCAACATTATTTAGCAAGTTTGGAGCAAGATTACAACATGTTACAGCAGGCTATAATTGCAACCAGGGGCATGAATGGATAGAGCAAGACATGTATAACAAAACACCCCTAGTGAACATCTCCAGATTATGCATAGAATGAGTTCTAGCAGCAGGTTTACATAGCATCACAAAATAACAGATTCAGTCAGGAAAACAGCAACGGCAAGTACCCCACTTAACAAGCTCGATGCACTCACTACAAGAATCACAAAAATACATGGATGGCACCACTAGAAAGATGGCATAGCATAGATCGAAACACATGTAGACATCAACCTCATAGGATGCACACATCAAACATGGCAAAAATGACAAAATAGCAAGTTATAACAGTTTCAGCAGATTAACATCACATAGCACTCTTCCAACAGCATTTCGGGTATCAAGATGAGCTCAAATGAAAATGATGCAATGAGAAGAAATGAAGTACTCGTCGAGGCGAACAATTTTACATATTACACGCACGAAACGGAGCTACGGATGCAGAGTTATGATGTGATGAACATGGCATGATAATGCAAATATCTCGGGACTTAGCAGAATTTCACCTCCGCGGAAAAGTGGACGGGGACGTTCCGGGACGGAGAGATCCGGGACGGGCGGAGGCGTTTGGTTCATCTCCCGGTGGATCTCATCCACCCGGGGTAGATCCGGCCGGAGTGGAGCTCCGGCGAGCTTGCGTGAACTCCGGCGAGGAGGGCGGCGCCGGCGACGAGGGACGCGAGGCGAGGCGCGGGTGGCTCCGGCGGCCGGACAAGGGTGCACGGAGGAGGAGGCGGGGACGGGAGCTTGGCCATGGCGCGGTGGCGGAGATGGCATCGGGGGCGCGCAGGGACGGGCGCGTGGCTGGCGGCGGCGGGCTGCGCCGGGCGGCGCCCTCCGGCGGCGGACGGAGGCGGCGGCGACGTCGGCGGGAGACGAAGGCGGCGGCTGGGCCGAGCCGCGGGCGGCTGGCAGCGGCGAACGGCAGCGGGGGCGCGGGCGCGGGCGCACGGGCGTCCCGCGTGCGGGCGGCAGCGGCAGAGCGGGCCGGGCGGGCCGCGGCTGGGCCCGACGGGCCCGCGCGGTGGAGGCACGATGGAGACAGCGGCGGCGACACGTGGCAGCTTCCGGTTGGGCGGGGCATGGCGGCGGACGCGTCCGGCGGCGGGGTGGACATGTCCGACGGGCGAGAGGGAGGTTTGATCTAGGGTTAGACCGGGATTTTTGGATGGGGAGGTGTTTATATAGGTAGAGGGAGCTAGGAGAGTCCAAATGAGGTGCGGTTTTCGGCCACGCGATCGTGATCGAACGAACGAGAGCATGGAGGGGAGTTAGATGGGTTTTGGGCCACTTTGGAAGGGTGTTGGGCTGCACACAAAAGAGGCCTTCGCGGTTACCCGGTTAACCGTTGGAGTACCAAACGACCTCCAAATGGCACGAAACTTGACACGCGGTCTACCGGTGCTATACCAAGGCCACTTGGCAAGACTAGGTCCATTACGAGAACGTTTAACGCCCGCACACAAAAAGAGGCAAAAGGGGGCGCCGAATGACATAGGAGTGCCGGATTGCAAAACGGACAACGGGGAAAATGCTCGGATGCATGAGATGAACACGTATGCAAAATGAAATGCACATGATGACTTGGCAAAATGCAACAAGCAAGCAAATGACATGGCAAGGACGGAGAATAACTGGCGGACACCTGGGCATCGAATCCGAGGCGTTACATGTGATGAACTACTTTCCAATAAGGGAGCAGGTACAGTTACCTCATCAAGTTCTACTTTCCTCCCACTCACTTCTTTCGAGAGAAACTCCTTCTCTAGAAAGGATCCGAATTTAGCAACGAAAATCTTGCCCTCGGATCTGTGATAGAAGGTGTACCCAATAGTCTCTTCTGGGTATCCTATGAAGACACATTTCTCCGATTTGGGTTCGAGCTTATCTGGTTGAAGTTTCTTCACATAAGCATCGCAGCCCCAAACTTTAAGAAATGACAACTTTGGTTTCTTGCCAAACCATAGTTCATAAGGCGTCGTCTCAACGGATTTTTATGGTGCCCTATTTAACGTGAATGCGGCCGTCTCTAAAGCATAACCCCAAAATGATAGCGGTAAATCAGTAAGAGACATCATAGATCGCACCATATCTAGTAAAGTACGATTACGACGTTCAGACACACCATTTTGTTGTGGTGTTCCGGGTGGCGTGAGTTGCAAAACTATTCCGCATTGCTTCAAATGTAAACCAAACTCGTAACTCAAATATTCTCCTCCATGGTAAGATCGTAGAAATTTTATTTTCTTGTTACGATGATTTTCCACTTCACTCGAAAATTCTTTGAACTTTTCAAATGTTTCAGACTTGTGTTTCATCAAGTAGATATACCCATATCTGCTCAAATCATCTGTGAAGGTGAGAAAATAACGATACCCGCCGCGAGCTTCAATATTCATTGGACCACATACATCAGTATGTATGATTTCCAATAAATTAGTTGCTCGCTCCATAGTTCTGGAGAACGGCGTTTTAGTCATCTTGCCCATGAGGCACGGTTCGCAAGTACCAAGTGATTCATAATCAAGTGATTCCAGAAGTCCATCAGTATGGAGTTTCTTCATGCGCTTTACACCAATATGACCCAAATGGCAGTGCCACAAATAAGTTGCACTATCATTATCAACTCTGCATCTTTTGGTTTCAACATTATGAATATGTGTATCACTACTATCGAGATTCAACAAAAATAGACCACTCTTCAAGGGTGCATGACCATAAAAGGTATTACTCATATACATAGAACAACCATTATTCTCTGATTTAAATGAATAACCGTCTCGCATCAAACAAGATCCAGATATAATGTTCATGCTTAACGTTGGCACCAAATAACAATTATTTAGGTCTAAAACTAATCCCGATGGTAGATGTAGTGGTAGCGTGCTGACCGCGATCACATCGACTTTGGAACCATTTCCCACGCGCATCGTCACCTCGTCCTTAGCCAATCCTCGCTTAATCCATAGTCCCTATTTCGAGTTGCAAATAGTAGCAACAGAACCAGTATCAAATACCCAGGTGCTACTACGAGCATTAGTAAGGTACACATCAATAACATGTATATAACATATACCTTTGTTCACTTTGCCATCCTTCTTATCCGCCAAATACTTGGGGCAGTTTCGCTTCCAGTGTCCAGTCTGCTTGCAGTAGAAGCACTTAGTCTCAGGCTTAGGTCTAGATTTGAGTTTCTTCTCTTGAGCAGCAACTTGCTTGCTGTTCTTTTTGAAGTTCCCCTTCTTCTTCCCTTTACCCTTTTTCTTGAAATTGGTGGTCTTATTGACCATCAACACTTGATGCTCCTTCTTGATTTCGACCTCCGTAGCTTTTAGCATTGCAAAGAGCTCGGGAATAGTCTTGTCCATCCCTTGCATATTATAGTTCATCATGAAGCTCTTGTAGCTTGGTGGCAGTGATTGGAGAATTCTGTCAATGACACTATCATCAGGAAGATTAACTCCTAGTTGAATCAAGTGATTATTATACCCAGACATTTTGAGTATATGTTCACTGACAGAACTATTCTCCTCCATCTTACAGCTATAGAACTTATTGGAGACTTCATATCCCTCAATCCGGGTATTTGCTTGAAATATTAACTTCAACTCCTGGAACATCTCATATGCTCCATGACGTTCAAAACGTCGTTGAAGACCCGGTTCCAAACCGTAAAGCATGGCACACTGAACTATCGAGTAGTCATCAGCTTTGCTCTACCAGACGTTCTTAATGTCGTCAGTTGCATCTGCAGCAGGCCTGGCACCCAGCGGTGCTTCCAGGATGTAATTCTTCTGTGCAACAATGAGGATAATCCGCAAGTCACGGACCCAGTCCGTGTAGTTGCTACCATCATCTTTCAACTTAGCTTTCTCAAGGAAAACATTAAAATTCAACGAAACAACAGCACGAGCCATCTATCTACAACAAACATAGACAAGCAAAATACTATCAGGTACTAAGTTCATGATAAATTTAAGTTCAATTAATCGTATTACTTAAGAACTCCCACTTAGACAGACATCTCTCTAGTCATTTAAGTGATCACGTGATCCAAATCAACTAAACCATGTCTGATCATCACGTGAGATGGAGTAGTTTCAATGGTGAACATCACTATGTTGATCATATCTACTATATGACTCACGTTCAACCTTTCGGTCTCCGTGTTCTGAGGACATATCTGTATATGCTAGGATCGTCAAGTTTAACCTGAGTATTCCGCGTGTGCAACTGTTTTGCACCCGTTGTATTTGAACGTAGAGCCTATCACACCCGATCATCACATGGTGTCTCAGCACGAAGAACTTTCACAACGGTGCATACTCAGGGAGAACACTTCTTGATAATTAGTGATAGATCATCTTAAAATGCTACCGTCAATCAAAGCAAGATAAGATGCATAAAGGATAAACATCACATGCAATCAATATAAGTGATATGATATGGCCATCATCATCTTGTGCTTGTGATCTCCATCTCCGAAGCACCGTCGTGATCCCCATCGTCACTGGTGCGACACCTTGATCTCCATCATAGCATCGTTTGTCGTTACGCCATCTATTGCTTCTACGACTATCGCTACCGCTTAGTGATAAAGTAAAGCAATTACAGGGCGTTTGCATTTCATACAATAAAGCGACAACCATATGGCTCCTGCCAGTTGCCGATAACTTGGTTACAAAACAAGATCATCTCATACAATAAAATATAGCATCATGTCTTGACCATATCACATCACAACATGCCCTGCAAAAACAAGTTAGACGTCCTCTACTTTGTTGTTGCAAATTTTTACGTGGCTGCTACGGGCTGAGCAAGAACCGTTCTTACCTACTCATCAAAACCTCAACGATAGTTCGTCAAGTTAGTGCTGTTTTAACCTTCGCAAGGACCGGTCGTAGCCACACTTGGTTCAACTAAAGTGAGAGAGACAGACACCCGCCAGTCACCTTTAAGCAACGAGTGCTCGTAACGATGAAACCAGTCTCGCGTAAGCGTACGGGTAATGTCGGTCCGGGCCGCTTCATCTCACAATACCGCTGAACCAAAGTATGACATGCCGGTAGGCAGTATGACTTGTATCGCCCACAACTCACTTGTGTTCTACTCGTGCATATGACATCTACGCATAAAACCAGGCTCGGATGCCACTGTTGGGGAACGTAGTAATTTCAAAAAAATTCCTACGCACACGCAAGATCATGGTGATGCATAGCAATGAGAGGGGAGAGTGTTTTCCACGTACCCTCGTAGACCGAAAGCGGAAGCGTTAGAACAACGCGGTTGATGTAGTCGTACGTCTTCACGGCCCGACCGATCAAGCACCGAAACTACGGCACCTCCGAGTTCTAGCACACGTTCAGCTCGATGACGATCCTCGGACTCCGATCCAACAGGGTGTCGGGGAAGAGTTTCGTCAGCACGACGGCGTGGTGACAATCTTGATGTTCTACCGTCGCAGGGCTTCGCCTAAGCACCGCTACAATATTATCGAGGACTATGCTGGAGGGGGGGGGGGGCACCGCACATGGCTAAGAGATCAAGAGATCAATTGTTGTGTCTAGAGGTGCCCCCTAGCCCCCGTTTATAAAGGAGCCAAGGGGGAGGGGGCGGCCGGCCAAGGAGGGCGCGCCAAGGGGGAGTCCTACTCCCACCGGGAGTAGGGCTCCCTTCTTTCCTAGTTGGAGAAGGAGAAGGGGGGAAGGAGGAGGGAGAGGGGAAGGAAAGGGGGGGCGCCGCCCCCCTCTCCTTGTCCTATACGGACTAGGGGGAGGGGGCGTGGCCAGCCCTTGCCTCCTCTCTTCTTCTCCACTAGGGCCCATGTAGGCCCATTAAGCCCCCCGGGGGGTTCCGGTAACCTCCCGGTACTTCGGTAAAATCCTGATTTCACCCGAAACACTTCCGATATCCAAATATAGGCTTCCAATATATCAATCTTCATGTCTCGACCATTTTGAGATTCCTCGTCATGTCCGTAATCTCATTCGGGACTCTGAACAAACTTCGGTACATCAAAACTCATAAACTCATAATATAACTGTGATCGAAACCTTAAGTGTGCGGAACCTACGACTTCAAGAACTATGTAGACATGACCTAGAACTGTTTCTGGTCAATAACCAATAACGGAACCTGAATGCTCATATTGGCTCCTACATATTCTACGAAGATCTTTATCGGTCAAACTGCATAACAACATACGTTATTCCCTTTGTCATCGGTATGTTACTTGCCCGAGATACGATCATCAGTTTCCAATACCTAGTTCAATCTCGTTATCGGCAAGTCTCTTTACTCGTTACGTAATGCATCATTCGTAACTAACACATTAGCTACATTGCTTGCAAGGCTTATAGTGATGTGCATTACCGAGAGGGCCCAGGGATACCTCTCCGACAATCGGAGTGACAAAACCTAATCTCGAAATATGCCAACTCAACATGTACCTTTGGAGACACCTGTAGAGCGCCTTTATAATCACCCAGTTACGTTGTGACGTTTGGTAGCACACAAAGTGTTCCTCCGATAAACGGGAGTTGCATAATCTCATAGTTATAGGAACTTTTGTAAGTCATGAAGAAAGCAATAGCAACATACTAAACGATCAAGTGCTAAGCTAACGGAATGGGTCAAGTCAATCACATCATTCTCCTAATGATGTGATCCCGTTAATCAAATGAAAACACATGTCTATGGTTAGGAAACATAACCATCTTTGATTAATGAGCTAGTCAAGTAGAGGCATACTAGTGACATTAAGTTTGTCTATGTATTCACAGATGTATCATGTTTCCGGTTAATACAATTATAGCATGAATAATAAACATTTATCATGATATGAGGAAATAAATAATAACTTTATTATTGCCTCTAGGGCATATTTCCTTCAATTATGACCCTAGGTGTCTTAAGGGATAACCTAGTAATCTAGCCATGTTTTGAGTTCCCAGTGTGATCACTCTGGCCATCATTCTCGTAAGCATCCTGTGATGCCATTTAGTTAGTAGGCATTCTATTCCTGGGTTTTCGAACCAAGATCCACCCTACTTACTTCATGTTGATAGCGTTTTCTAGTTCCTTTAGGTTGTTAGTAACTTTTGCATTATTCCTCGAGGTCCATGGTATTTCCTTCTTCCAAATACTATGAACCGCTTTTGGCAGAAGTTCCTTGAACCAAGAGATCACAACAAGAGTGCTCTCAAAGAGTTCTCCATTCTATATCGTGACTCTACCAATCCTACCTTCTTCGCATGGGTTATCCGGGAGAAAAATGTTGAGCTTTGCTCGACATACTAATCTGGGCATCCACAGCTCAGAAAATCGTATGTTCTTTTGGGTTGTCCCTCTTTAGTTGTATCCTGACCCCCGTCTATCAATTGATAGTCAGGAATAGTCATGCACCCGTGTTCATCGATGCCTATTATTCTTGTGGTCCGTCAAGCCATTCTATTCCGGAATGACTAGGAGAAACAAACTCCAGTACCTCGTCCATATCCAGGATTGGGTCAAAGTAGTTGTATCTCGCAGATCAAAATGCCAACCCAGCTTTTGTTCTGTTGTACCCTGAAGTATTACCCACTTTATGTCAGGAATGTTATGAGGGTTGCACCTTCTCTTATGGATTCTTGATGTAGTGATACTTATCACCGTTGTTATTCATTTCTCGGTCCCTGCGTTGTTGCAACCGGAACGCTGAGAAGTGAATCGTGATGAGTGAAATCTATACTCCGAGCAACCCCGTTGCTTGGTATTTAAAGGACTATAGCTTCATTCTTAGTATGTTGATTATTGAATCATCACCTTAAGGTTGATTGTGCTACCTAGTCCTTATCTTCTGGTGCACTCTTCGATCAGTGAGTTAGGATTGTGCCAATCCCTCGCTCTTTTGATCATATCGTCTTGTCTCGAAAGCAAGATTGTTCTCAAGCTTAGTTACATATCGGTGGTTCGTCATTTTTCGAATATCTTCTCGGAAGTATCACCAGGTTGTCACCTGACCGCTATGTTGAGTTCATGATCAAGTTGGCTTCTTGAAAACCACCCTTTCTCCAAGAATCCGTGTTGGATACCCCTGAGTTAGTTGGTTAAGCCAAATAACAACTTGGAGAGCTGGAAGATAAAAGCTTCTCCGACTTAGTTGATGTTAAGGGATATCTTGTATGTATGTTGAAGAAAGATGATATCTACATCGATTGGTCCATGTGATCAGTTGTTGGACCTATTATCTTATCAAAACTTTGATTTGAGTGTGGGCTATTCTCAAATCAAATCAGAACCAACGATGTTCGTAATGTTGTCTTACTCGTGGTTCCTCCTCGAGCATACTCCATTATATCCTTTGGTCTGACCAATGCTATCACCATGTTCACATAATTGTGGAATTCCATTTATATGGAAACCAGGATGAATTGTTGTTGAGCCCATCGACAACATCCTTATCTTCTCCATAATCTTGTTGAACATTAAGCTAGTATTGGAAACTTTTGAAAGCATTTCTTCATGCTAGCTCATGAAGCATATGCCTGGATGGAAGAAGTGACTTCCTCTAATTCATGTGCATTTGATGCAAGTTGCCGCTGTGAATTCGATAAAGTCAAAGTTGCTTCCTTGGAATCATCCCAACTTAGTCACGCATGTGCGAAGTACTCTATGGTTTGATAGGTTGGCCGCCTCCATTCTATATGAGTTTCCTAGCACACCAAGCCACTGATTGATTTGTTCAAGGAGAAGAAGTTCCTTCTTAAGAGCTAGACTTATGTAACGATTTCGATATCCTCGATGATGGTTCCCCACCTGGACTCGGTAGTGTTTTATTATAAGACTACTACGTGGCCAAGCTTGTCTGGGACAACGTGTTCACATGTCTGTAGCAGAGCCAGCTCATGTTTTGGAGCTTACTACCGTAGTTCATTCCCCGAGAATCTCGCAACATCATCTCGTCGATTTGTGTTGCAAACTTTCATTTTACTTTCTAGATTCGATGAGTCTAGATTATTCTGACACCAACCAGATCTGAATCTCAGACAGATATGATGGTTGGAACGTATCCCAAGATTTATAATATTGGTCTCTCTGTAACCCGGTAAAGTGGATGTCATGGCCAACACACCCATCCGGAAGACCTGTTATTGTAATATCTTGATTGAAGAAGTTGGCCACCTCCCCATAAGGACTTCGTAGGAATTACTCCCTAGTTGTGCCTTATGATTTTTGTGTTCCTGAAGTCCGACCTTTTACTTGATGTTCTAGATATCTAACCATATCTATGAATGGATTATGCTAGCACATCAAGGAGAACATTAGAAGCGGAGTGCTAAATGTCCCTCGGTCGATCTTCCAGATTTTGTTTCCTTGGCCCCGCTAACGTGAAATCTGAGAAGGTTATCTTGCTTTGCATCTGCATCATCCATCGTTGTTCTTCATGGTAGTACGTTGTGTTGCCAGGATCCTTGACACGGATATTGGTAAAACCTTGATGAATATGGAAATGCTCAAGTTCTTGAGAGCATGCGCAAGCACTAGGTGTTATCATCGTCACTAACTAGGATTGTTCCCAGATTCCTCGATTATGCTATAAATTTTCAATAGTGGACTCACTCTCTACTGTTGAGCCTCTCCCCAGTTACTAGAATCATTCCCAACATTTGCATTTTGTTCCTAGCTAGCACCCGTCATTGTTCCAGTCTACCATGGGTCTCATCCATTTTGGGTGATAAGAAAAATCAACCCTTGTGTTGTCTTCAACAAGGTAATCCACATCATCCATTCTAGTCTGGGTATGCCATTCTAACGAACTCTTTCAAACGATCGTTTGAGAATCTCCTTAGGCTGGTATAGAGAGTTTCAATGATCTATGTATCAAAAGTAATTCTTTTGCCACTTAAGAGAATAATTCTATGAGTCACCTGCTCTAAGGTGCCCCGTTATGGGATCATGGCAATTATTTTCCTCGCTACTTTGAAACCCTCATCAAATTGTTTCTTCCGTCCTTCATGATGTGTGTTTTGCCTCTCAGCTCAAGAGATGTTCTACATCTCAATCCGTGAGTTGATCTTGTGATAATTAAGATGATCCATCCTTGTAGAGTGTCTCCGTCCTCGTGTTGGATGAAGATCTCGAAAGCAAAGACGTCAAGATCAATTGGAGCAATGAATCATCATCCTTGAGAAGGACATTTGGATCATGAAGTTTGTGATACTTAGCGTCCCCTTTGTCTTCTTACCTCATGTCTTGAATCTCGGGATGAGATTCTTGTTTAGTGGGGGTGAGTTGTCATAGCCCTAGAATGTTCGTTGTAATTAGTTGCATCAGTGAGCATCTTGCATCATGTTAATTTTTAATTAAAGCTGAAATGGGGATGATAAAACCCTTGCACTAGAAGAACTCAAATAGGTTCAACCAAAATATTTTCAATGAACTCAAAATATCCTTTTAAAATGTTCATGATTTATGGAAAAAAGGTGAAAGCCTCCACCAAAGATGATGAAATATTTCTCAGGACATTTTGGTCTTGGAATTAAATCATTATGGTATTTGAGTTGGAGTTTAAAATTTACCATTAAATATTGGTTGGTCCAAATATTCTGAAACTTGTTGTGTGGTTTGAAAATAATTCAAATATTCCTCACAAAAATTTACAGAATTAACCAAAGTGTTTTGGTTGGTATTTTATCTGTAAATCATAAACAGAAAAGAGAAAAACAAAAAAAAAGAGTTAGCACAGGGAGAGGACAGAAACCCTACCTAACCTACCTGGCGGCTCAGCTGCGGCCCAACACTTTTGGCCCTGCCCACCAGGCGCCCCCACCGTCTTCAACCTCCTGCCAGTAGGCAGGAGGGCGTGTGGTCGCCACGCGTGGGCACGCGCCCTGGCCACCTCCTCCCTCCCAGCCTGCCTGGCTCCTCCTCAACATGCCCGGACGCCGCCACATACACCCTTGACCCCCTCTCACTCTCCCCGTGCTCCTCCCCTCTTTTGTTTTCTCTTCCCCGCAGCGCCACCAAGCGCAGCCGACGCCACCGCTTGTCATTGCCACGACCACAGCCTCCCCCGTGCCTCTCCGACGTGACTTTGAGCTTCGTCGTCCACCTCTACGCCATCTCCACCGAGCCACGCGACGGGAAGAGCCCCGGTGCCCCGTCCCCGACGTCTTATTCCTCCTCTGGTCACCGAGATCGCCGACGACCGTGCCCCCGCTCCGGCGCGTCCCCGAGCCCGCTGGCCTTCTCCTCCGCCCCCCCAGTGAGCCCCGCTGACTTTTCCCCTGCTCCCCGATCTTCATTTCGTCTCCTAGCCGCATTAGCCGTCGGAGCCAAAAGCTCACAGCCGCCGGCCATGACGCTGCCTTAGCCACAAACGCGTAAGCTCGAAACCGAGCGCGTCACCGTGCTCAGATGCTTCCCAGCAAGCCCACGCACCCACCAGCTCCTCCTTCCGTGCACCATAGCGCCAAACCCGACCCCACCCAAACTCCGGCCGCCGCCACGAGCTCGTTTCCAGCGAGCTTTGGCCACGCCAGCTGTTGCCGCTTGTTGCAATGGATGCGAGCGAGTCCCAGCGCCCCGTAGATGCAAACCAAGCTCAAAACCACCACCCGTAGCTCAAATCCGAGCCGCGCCGCCGTCGCTTTGGTCGCCCTAGCGGAAATCCGGCAAGGGCTGACATGGTGCAGTCATTATCACTAATCCCCGCCAGCTTAGCCGCCCTTCAGCCACTGACCATGGGCCCCGCAGCGGGTCAAAGTGCTAGTCAACGGGGGATTAGCACCCATGTCATTGACTAGTGGGCCCCATCGGTCAGGTTTGACCCTGTTGACCGCTGACCAAGTGTTGATGCAATGTTGACGTAGTAAACCATTTCTGGATTATTTCTATTTCAGAAATGGCTAAGAATTCCAGAAAAGTGTTTAAACTTTGAAAAATCATAGAAAATAATCTATAACTCCAAATGAAATAAGTTATATATGAAAAATGATCAGAAAAATCCAATCTATCCATATGTACCATTTTAGTGCATGTTAGAAGAACTTATGACTATTGTTTAGGAGAAATGAATTGAATGGCATTTAAATAACCACATGTGGAGTTTGAATTTGAATCTTGGGTTTAAACCAACTCCATTCAACTTGTTGCTAGTTGCATTAGCTCAAAACTCAGCATATTGACATGTCATGATCATGCATCATATTGTTGCATTGCATTGATTGTGTTCTTCCTTGTTTGCCGATATTTGTCCAATCTCAGTAGACTTGGTTTCGACAATGAGTTCGATGACACCGATGAAGAGTTATCATCTTCAGAAGTGCCAGGCAAGCAAAACCCCCTTGTTCATTCCGATATAATCCCACTCTCTCGCTTCTGCTCTCTTTTACTGCATTAGGACAACAATGATTCATCTGTTACATGCTGCGGTAGTTGAACCCCTTTTCCTCTGCATGACCTGTCATTGCCACAGTAAATAGATGAAACCCACTAGCATGAGTAGGAGTTGTTTGAGCCCTGATGTGCCTACTCATTCATGCTTGTTGTCATGCTTGCTATGCTTAGAGTAGTGTCAGGTCTGATTCATCGGGGATGAATTGGAACAGTGATGAACATGTCCTACTGTGTGTGAGCTAAGTGTGTGAACACGATTTGGTAAAGGTAGCGGTGAGAGGCCATGTAGGAGTACATGGTGGGTTGTCTCATTGAAGCCATCCTTAGGAACTGAGTTCTCTGTTTGTGATACATGAAACAGTTACTACCACGCATTGGGCCCGAAACCAATGGACCCTCTCGGCTTCTTAATCACCCTTGTCCTCTGTCCAGGAGTTGCAAGTAGTTTCTGGTGTTTGTAGTATGCTGGAGGCAGTGGGCAGAGCTAACCCGAGGGGTGGGCTGTGACGCGGTAGACACGTGGCATGGTGTACCGGGAGCCCGTTTGGTGTCTCAGGAACCCTGCACACATCGTTCGGGGCCGTATGTGGAAACCTCGGCCGGAATCCCTGCGGATGGAACCTGAATAAGCGATAAACTTGGACTAGAGACTTGAGTGTTTAGGTAGGCCGTGGCCGACACCCACGTTGGGCTTCCGCTTTAAGGTTGCCAAGTACATGTGGTGTAAACGGCGGTAAGTGGTGATAGCATGTGTTAAGAAGTACATCCCTGCAGGCTTAACATCATCTATTCGAATAGCCGCGTCCGGGGTAAAGGACCTCTGGGTTGCCTATACAGTTCATAGAAAAGTGAAAGTGGATACTCTAAAATACGTAAGATAAGCGTGAGTGCTATGGATGGCGTTCTTGTAGGGAGACGGGAGCGGATCCATAGTAGTGTATTGATATGGTGAATATGTGGACTCGTGTGCGCCGCCTCAAAAGAGGTACTTGCAGTCGTAGTTCAGGATAGCCACCAAGTCAAAGTTGGCTTGCTGCAGTTAAACTCCACCACCCCCTTTGTTGATAATGATGCATATGTAGTTAGTTCTGATGTAAGTCTTGCTGGGTACATTTGTACTCACGTTTGCCTATTTTATGTTTTTGCAGAGAGACGTCAGTCTCGCTAGTAGTTTCGCGTGGACTTCGATGTTTAGCTTGTTACCTCAGCTACGATCTTGTGCCCTCGGCAGGATCTGGTAGATAGTCAGGCTTCTCAGCTTTTTTCATTTGTAGATGTCTGTACTCAAACATGTTAAGCTTCCGCATGTGCTTTGACTTGTATGCTCTGAATGTTGGGTCATCAGACCCATGATTGCAATATCTGGCTCTTCGGAGCCTAATGAATAAATACTTGAGTTGTAGAGTCATGTTGTGATGCCATGTTGTATTTGCACATATCGAGCATATTGTGTGTATGTTATTGAAATGCTTGGTATGTGTGGGATCTGACTATCTAGTTGTTTATCCTTGGTAGCCTCTCTTACCGGGAAATGTCTCCTAGTGCTTCCACTGAGCCTTGGTAGCTTGCTACTGCTCAGGAACATTTAGGTTGGCCGGCATGTGTCCTTCTTCATTCCTGTGTCTGTCCCTTCGGGGAAATGTCATGCGGTGTCTATGGAGTCCTGTTAGCCTGTTACAGCCCGGATCCTCCGGAGTCCTGCTAGCCCAGCCGCTACAGCCCGGATTCACTCGCTGATGACCGACACGTTTGTTGCTGGGTCATGTATGCCTGTCCCTGTAAGTTAGTGCCACTTTGGGTTCAGGACTAGCCATGTTAGCCCGGGTTCCTTGTCATATGGATGCTAGCAACACTATCATATACGTGTGCCAAAAGGCGCAAATGGTCCTGGGCCTGGTAAGGTGAGACCCGTGGGGATATCGTGCGTGAGGCAGCAAAGTGATATGAGATGTTACATGCTAGATCGGTGTGGCATTGAGTCGGGGTCCTGACACACTGGAGGATTTAAGCGCCAAACAAGAGAAAGTTAATAAGCTTGCTAAGCATCTTGCCAGCATTATGGGTACCCAGGATATTGTTTCTTGAGATCTTCTGAAGTGGTTTCAGTTCTGGATTTGTTTTGCTGCGGCGTTTACTTGCGCTGGTCGCCAACTTTGACAACCAGTGTATATGATATGCTGCTTTGTTCCTTATATTTGCACTGGTGGCGAACTTTGATGCCCAGTGCATGTAATATGTGTAATAGCCGTGATAGCCTAGCGTTAGTTGCTTGCTTATTTATTTCCTTGGTCGAGCGGACTCAACGCAGAACGTGAGCATTGCCAATAGTGGAAGGCTACCCTGCTGTTCTCAGTGCGGCCGCTCGAACTATTGAGTGGACTAGAAACAGAACGAGGGTGTTGCCAATAGTGGAAGGGCCCCATCATGTGCAGGTTTCGTATACAGAGGGGAAGATCTCCAGGGAGAATAACGTTATACAGAAAGAATTGTCAAAGTTTTTGTATAACCTAGCTTTTCTGCCGCCACGCGAGCATTTGCAGTATCTGTGGATGATGCCGCCTGTTGGATCGCTTCCTTTCTTGGAAACCATGGCGATGAAGAGCTACTGGACCAGCTGCTAGACCGGATTCGCACGACTGCGCCCCCTACCTGGCGCGCCAAAGATGTCGGTGGGAATGACACCTATGGGATCACAAGAATCCCTACAGTGGTTAGCGGGCGCGGGGTCACATGAAGAGCGGGTCTAGGAGCTAGCACGAAGGTTATTTACCCAGGTTCGGGCCGCGGGGATCGCGTAATACCCTAGTCCTACTTTGGTGTGTATATCAGTGATCTTGAACTAGCTATCGAGCGTGATTTGCCCAAAGAGCCGAATCCCTCTCCAGTACACCTCGGGCCTCCTTTTATAGTCGAAGGAGGCGCTACAGTGGCACACAGGAGGTGGAAAGCGGTATAATGCACAAGCTTCTCGCTTGCTATTATGGGACAAAATGCATTAAATGCGCCCCTGAGGTGTCCCTCTTGCTTTATCACCTCCTCGCCCTGCTTCGACACGCGCCCGGGCCAGCGAGGTGGTCAGCGCCATGTAGGCTGGCAGGCTGCTGAGGTGGCATGGTGGCGACATCTTCATGAAGATCTGCATGCCACCACACAGGTGCTTGCTGAGTTGGCCTCGGGGCCGCGCGTCGCCACACAGGTGCTTGTCTGACTGGCTAGGCTGGCAGCAGCATGGGAACGGAGGTGGAGTCTTGACGCACGCGGGCCTGGCCACGGCCCTGTTGATGTCCTCGGCAAGGGTCTTGCGGCGGCGCCACAGTCGTCCCGGCAAGGATGTCGCTGGGGGTCTCGTCCCCTGGTCCTCATCTGATATTGTGTGTTGATGATCTTCACAAAGATCTGTATGCCATCATGGAGGCGTCTCCCGAGCCTTGGTTCCAATGTAGTTGTTGGTATTGGAAGCCTTGGGCTCGAGGGTGGTGCACTCCGTCAGGATTGGTCACTACAAAAGAAAGACACATCCGTGACATTTTACGCCGAACGAATTTTTTTCTATCATACATATGACACTTCTATGACGATAATTGTGACAAAACCCGGTATCATCATAGATGTGGTGGGCTCATACTTCTATGACAAAAAATCATGACAGAAAATGGGCTTTTCATCCTAGGCGGGCCGGAGACGCAGCTGCATGACATTCTTTGGGCTGTCCATGACGGAAAAAATCGTGGTAGAAGCAAGGGGGAGGAAAATTTTGGGGAGTTAGCGGTTATAGTGGGAGGTCGGGGGCCGAGCGATGCGCGTTTCTCTCATACACGTACGCGCGTGTGTGTGAGGCGTTGGCTCTAACTAAACCTGAGGGAGGCATTGGGCTCTAACTGAACCCGAGTGATTGCACTGCAGGCCACGCGTTACTGAACCCGAGTGATCGATCGATGGCTGTTAACTGAACCCGATCGAGCGATTCCTTCGCTACTGCTGCTAACAGAAGCCGATCAATACTGCCTCTGGGATGAATAGTGAGCGTTGCAGGGGGGTTTGGATGAACAGTGAGCGGCGGCGTTGCCTCTGGATGAACAGGACCCCGTGGTGTGGAGGGCTGGATGAACAGTAGACGGTGGAGAGGTGGCCGTGGAGGGGTGGTTTAACAGGATCCCGTGGTGTGGAGGGCTGGATGAACAGTAGATAGTGGAGGGGTGCCCGTGGAGGGGTGGTTGAACAGTAGACGGTTGAGTAGCGTGCGATGGAGGCTGGATGAACAGGAGCCCGTGGAGGCTGGAGGAGGTCGACGGTAGCCCGTGGAGGCTGGAGGAGGTCGACGGTGGAGATGAACAGTATCCCGTGGAGTCCCGTTTTGCGGTACGCCACACCCCTCCCGATGAACAGGACCCCCATTTCGACCGTAGGAGGTCCATTTCGTCCGTTTTGCGGTACGCCACACCCCTCCCGATCAACAGGACCCCGTTTCAACCGTAGGAGGTCCGTTTCATCCGTTTTGCGGTACTCCACACCCCCCCTGATCAACAGGACCCCCCGTTTCGACCGTAGGAGGTCCGTTTCCTCCGTTTTGCGGTACGCCACACCCCTCCCGATCAACAGGACCCCGTTCTGAACGTAGGAGGTCCGTTTCCTCCGTTGTGCGGTACGCCAGGCCTCGTTTCCATCACCTATTCCATCCAAGCCGGTTGGCTCCCACGCGTTCCGTTGCCTCCCGATGAACACGACGCATTCCGTTGCCTCCCGATGAACATGACGCATTCCATTGCCTCCCCATGAACACGACGCATTCCGTTGCCTCTCGATGAACAAGACGCATTCCGTTGACTCCCCATGAACACGATGACGACGTTGTTTCTCCGTTCTGACCCAACCATGTACACGAGCCCTGGCCATACGTATGCATGAGTAGGCGTTCGAGACCCTGCCGGTATGTATGTACGTGGCCGTATTTTCTTTCTTGCACCCTCGCCGTTGTACGTACGTATACATGCTATGTGCGCGCCTCTACTACGACATGTGCGCGCCTCTACAACGAACAGTATGTACGTACATGTTCGCGACCAGAATGACAACGCTACGTATGCTTCGACCAGGTGGGTCCCGACTGTCAGGCACTTCCTTGCCTGCGAAGATGTAGCTGGTGCGTCCCAGCAGTCAAGGGGGCGAATCATTTTTTTGCCCGGACGCACTTCTTTGCATGCAAAGATGTAGCTGCTGGGTCCTAGCAGTCAGGGGGAAACATTTTTTTCACAAAATATGGTGGCCCGTCCGATGGGTCCCCGCTGTCAGGTGGAGGAATAATTATTTTGCGTGTAATAAGAAGGCACTTCCTTGCTGCGGCCGTGGACCCAGCTGTCAGCCTCTCCATGTACAGTCCACGTCCGATGGAAGCCATTCCTTGACCATGTTGACCACGCCGCGCCAAGAGCACCAGGGCGGTGGACGACGGCAAGGCCTAGGAAGGGGACGACGCGGAGCCGGGGAAGACGCGGCAGTGGATGCCCACACGTAGAGGAGTACGAGGGTTCACTGGTTCGCTGCGGTGTGAGGCTGCCATCGCCGCAGAATAACAGGGGGTGTGGGATGGTCTGGCCAGTGGTGGGAGTAGTAGGGGCGGTGAGGCCTTCTCCGCATCACAGCCGACCACAGGAGGCAGGAGCACGAGGCACGACCGGCGCTGGTTTGGGCGGCGGGAGCAAGAAGACCAGAGGTTGAAGAAGCACTACGGCCATTGGATGGACAACGTACGGTCACTGGAGCTAGAATCGTGCATATTGACTAAGTTGACAAAGCCCTGTGTCCCCGTCAACTTAGTAGGCCCACAAGTCAGCCTGCCACTACACTGGGTCCCAGCTAACAGGGGGAGTATTCATTTTTTTGTGCGTAATAAGGAGGCACTTCCTTGCGTGCGAAGATATAGCTGGTGGGTCCGAGCTGTCAGCGACGGTAATGTTTTTTTCATGAAATACAGAGGCCCTTTCGGTGGGTCCCTGATGTCAGGTGGAGGAATTATTATTTTGCACGTAATAAGGAGGCATTTCCTTGTGTGCGGCCGTGGACCCAGCTGTCGGCCTCTCCATGTACAGTCCACTTTAGATGCATGTCGGTCGTTGACCATGTTGACCAGGCCGCGCCGAGAGCACCAGGGCGGTGGACGACGGCAAGGCCTAGGAAGGGAACGACACGGAGGCAGGGAAGACTTGGCAGTTGTTTCCCACGCGGAGGGGAGTACGACTGTACGAGGGTTTACTGCTTCGTCTACCGTCGCTGGAGAATAACAGCAGGTGTGGATGAGTAGAGGGATGGCTAGGCAAGCGATGGGAGTACGGTGGGGTGGTGAGGCCTGCGCGGCAGCATAGCCGGCCGCGGGGAGGATGGAGCAGGCAGTCCCGCCGGCGCTTGTTTGAGCGGCTGGAGCAGGAAGAGCAGAGATTGAAGAAGCACGATGGCCGTTGGATGGACATCCAACAGTCACTGCTTGTGCCTCAACCTTTTTTTAGGAAAGCCTCAAATCTGTGGAAAATAGCATACAACCCATCTGCCATTATTTCTAATAATTTACAGCCCATTTGCTAATTCTTAAGGTCTTTTTGGAGCCCATGTTCTTATTGTTAGCATTACAGCCCATATTGTGGCCACGGTAAAAATTTATATGAAATTTTGCATATTTCGGTGCAGTCCGAACTGTTTTTAATCCCGAAATTTCGACTCACATTCGAACTGATTTTAAAAATAAATGTATATCAATATAAAATCCAACAAATTCTCCACGCATAAAGATTAATGTAATTTAAAATCTCGAAATGAAAAAAAGATATTTGAAACTAATTACCCGTTTGATGTGTTTTAAAAATGTACAACCCATTTCTCATTACTGATAGGCATTTTCCTGGACAGCCGAATGAAGCTCTCCTCGTCTTGAAAGATTTGTAGCCCAACAGGCCTGACAAAGTGACTTACTTGGCAAATCACAAAAACCCTGGGTTGTGGCCGTGGACCCAGCTATCAGCCTCTCCACGTATAGTACTCTTCCGATGGAAGTCGGTCATTGACCACATTGACCACACCGCACCGAGAGCACCAAGGCGGTGGACGACGGCGAGGCCTAGGAAGGGGACGACGCGGAGCCGGGGAAGACATGGCAGTGGATGCCCACGCGGAGAGGAGTACGAGGGTTCACTCGTTCGGCTGCGGCGTGAGGCTGCCGTTGCCGCAGAATAACAGGGGGTGTGGGTGAGTAGAGGGACACCCTGGGCCAGCGGTGGGAGTAGTAGGGGGTGGTGAGGCCTCCGCGACATCATAGTCGGCCACGAGAGGCAGGAGCACGCGGCACGATCGGTGCTGCTTTGGGCGGCTGGAGCAAGAAGACCAGAGGTTGAAGAAGCAGTATGGCCGTTGGATGGACATCGTACGGTCACTGGAGCTAGAATCGTTCATATTGACTAAGTTGACAAAGCCCTCCATCCCCGTCAACTTAGTTGGCACACAAGTCATCCTCCCACTATGGTGGGTCCCAGCTAGCAGGGTAGGTATTCATTTTTTTGTGCGTAATAAGGAGGCACTTCCTTGCGTGCGAAGATATAGATGGCGGGTCCGACATGTCAGCGGGGGGAACTTTTTTTCGTGAAACACAGAGGCCCTTCCGGTGGGTCCCAGCTGTCAGGTGGAGGAATCATTATTTTGCGCGTACAGTCCATGGCCGATGGATGTCGTTCGTTGACCACGTTGACCAGGCCGCGCCGAGAGCACCATGGCGGTGGACGACGGCAAGGCCTAGGAAGGGAACGACACGGAGCTGGGGAAGAATTGGCAATGGTTGCCCACGCAGTGGGGAGTACGAGGGTTTACTGGTCCGGCTGCCATCGCCGGAAAATAACAGGAGGTGTGGGTGAGTAGAGGAATGGCCTGGCCAACAATGAAGAAGGGTGGGGCGGTGCGGCCTGTGCGGCAGCACAGCCGGCCACGGGAGGCGGGAGCAGGCAGTCCCATCGGAGCTGGTTTGGGCGGCTGGAGCAAGAAGATCAAATATTGAAGAAGCAGCACGGCCGTTGGATTAACATCCAATGGTCACTGTTGCTAGAATCGTTTGTGGACTAAGTTGACAAAGCCAAAGTACACGTCAACTTAGTAGACCCACAAGTCAGCCTCCAAATCTGTCCCAAACAGTATACAGCCCAAAATTTCTAGCCAAATTCAAATTAATTTTAAATCTAAATATACCTTAATTTAAATTCAATGAAATTTTATCCGCACAAAAACAATGAAATTTAAAATATCAAAATCCGAAAGAAAACAGTATTTGGGAACTAATTGCCTGTTTGCTGTATTTTTTTTATTTTACAGCCCATTTATTATTACTTATAGCCCATTTCTTATTACTTATAGCCCATTTCTTATTACTTACAGCCCATTTTCTGGGCAAAATGCATCCCTCCTCATCTTGAAAGATTTCCGGCCTAGCAGGGCGTAGAAAAGCAAGTAGGCCTATGTTGGTTATTCTGCAAAAAACAAAATAGCTGGCTAGCCATTTTTTAGAAAGGAAAAAACAAATTGGGCTGGTCATGTGCTAAACATATGAAATAAGAGCCTGGGCTAGATGGGCCACGGGGCCCGCACAACCCAGTTGATACCCTTCTCCGTCCCAAAAAACAAAATTACTGCGCGCCGCTGGGTCCCTACTGTCATCCTCACCATGTACAGTAATCTCCTTATTCCTCTCGGTTGTTGACCATGTTGACAACACCGGAGGGTGGTGCCGCGGCGAGCGAACCAAGGCAGAGGACGATGGTGAGGCCTCGAACGGGAACGAACAGGAGCCAGGGAAGATCACAGCCAGTCATGGGAGGCGGGAGCAGGCAGTCCCGCCGGCATTGGTTTGGCTTTGGCGGCTCGAGGAAGAAGAGACTGAAGAAGCGCGACAGACGTTGAATGTCAATCCAACGGTCAAGGTTGGCACAATCCTTTTTTGACTAAGAGGACACCAAGTAGCATACTTTTTTATATATAGGAAGAAAACTGCGAGGAAAATGCGTTCGTCTGCCATCCTCCTCACAGGGAACGTTCGCCACATAAGCGACTAGCACCCTTGGTTTTCAACCGAGAGGTCTTGGGTTCGAGTCCGAGGAACTCTCAATTTTGTCCTCCTTCCTTCCTTGCAAAAAAAGGGAAAGAAAATCAAAGACTTGGGAAGGCGTACAGAACAAGCTAGTGTACCAGTAAAGAGACGTTGCCGAGTTTTAGAAAAAAGAAAGACGTGCTCCTGTAGCTGGTTCGAATCCAAACCTAGACTATGACTATATATGGTGCTATGCTACTCTGCAAGTAATGAAACTGACATATCCAACGTTCGCTTCTCCTCTTCTCTACTTACTCTGCCTAGCATCAGAAGCTCTGGCCGCAACAACCATGTCTGCTGGCTACTCGTCCACCTGCTCTTCATTAGGCAACAACCATATATGCGCCAAGTCGCCACCCGTACCATCGCCTGTGGGTCTCATCACACCCCCTCCGGCACGCGCACCGTAGCCGATTGCTCATCGCAACCCACTGCCATTGGGGTGGTGCCACTGCTGCAAATCACGCAGAGTCATCCGTCGCGTCTCAACCACAATCCGCAACCCTGGCTGAGTCTTCTACAAATTCCCGAATCATGGGGTAATAATATGTTTAAATGTTGTTCTGCTGCTTTCAGTTGCTAATTTTTTTAATAGTTTGGTTGATGATCTTCCAATTTGATTCGTGCAGAAAAGGGAAGATTCGTGTGATTTGTATTTCTGGGAAGTTGCTGATGTGGGGGAATGCAACTACGCTGATTATTTGGTTAGCCGAGGAATCCTAATACTAGCAGGTTGGGGTGTTGGACAAGTAACTGAAGGAACGACAGAAGAGGAAGATGCAGAGCAGAAGGTTAAAGATGTAGTTCCTCTGATCATGGCCAAGCAACAGCTGCTGAACGGCCTTGACAGCAATGAGGAGATGAAAGATCTTGTGAAGATAATGGAAAAAATTGATGTGCTTTGTAGGATGATTGTCTCTTTATTTGTAGTGTATGTAGCACTCATGATGTATTCAGTGGCTACGACATGAGCATTTTGCTGAAACTAGTAATGAATGAAACCTGTGTAGCAGGCTGGGCGTAGTGTTGTGAACATCTAATGATTTCTATTAACGGAAATCAGGGGGTATCCCCTTTTGCTCATATAAATAAATAAATAGCAGAGGCCCTGTCGGGTCAGCTTTGTTCTCATTCGAAGACGTCGAGCAAATTGCAGTCCAACAGCAAACTATGTCATCAGATTCAAGTTTCACAGCCAAATATGAGTACAACTAAACAACAATGTCATCATGTTTTAGTTGTCATACAATCACCAAACACAAATCAGCATACATAACAAGTGATGTTCTCACAGCAAAATACTAAACAACATGTTCATCAGGTTTCCGTTGTCATAGCAAACACGATTTCACATAGTAGGTAAAAAAATGTCTTCTGACAGGCAAATACGACAAAAGCAATGTAATCATCATCTGCAGCAGCAGCGTCAACATCTTCGCCATGTGTATCAGTCTGAATCGTAATTCCCCACGGTGTCATCTTCTTCTTTGTCCTCAGTGTCCTCGAAAGTTGTTTTCTTCTTGATCAACTCTTGTATGTCCACATCACAACAGGCAATATTTTTGCCGGCGTCATTGATGTGATGGTTCTCAAAGATATTTGTAACATTTGTGTTATCTTGTACATCAGGAGCAGTGTAAGCATCATCTTGTTATGCAACTTCATTAAATGAATTCCTCTGCTCAAACCTTTGCAATACTGTCTAGTCATCGCTACGTGCAAATGTGTCTTCCAACAATAATATCTGTGTTGCTTGATTTGCCAAAATAAAAGGCTCGTTGGTCTGGTACGCTGCCTTGACATTGATGGATTTGAAATAATCATCAGCTCTGGGTTTTGCGATCCTGGAAAACAGGTTATACCAACGACAACACAACAGAACCACACACCGATGATCCTCAAAACTGGAGATATACTGCAACTGAACAATGTCTGTTATGTTAGCATACATTTCAGTTGTCTCTTTGTCATACGTATCCATGCTCATGATGGCACTGTTTTGTGTCTTCCTGCCTTCGTATCGTGCAAGGGTGTTGTAGCGCACGTCTCCAACAACGCAAGATTCATAATGTCTTACCCGAGTATCAGGACCCATTGCTAGTGAGTAAAGGGCATCATCAACTGCCTGCCCATCCTCCCGCATCTTCTTAACCTATGGTTAGAAAATATACAAGCTGATCATCTTATGTACTCAATATATTAAAAAACTGACAGTGCACTTCAAAAGCTTACATGGTTCTTGAACCATTTTGCAAATCCTGCCATAACCAGTTTCTCAATGTTTCTTGGATTTTGCGGCAGTAACTCCTCTTTGTAGATGCTGCACAACATAGTGATCGCGTCAAACATCTAAATATATAAGAATGTGCTGCAAGTTTAGTAGATTACGATGTATAAGCTGTAGTACTGCACTTACTTGATATAAGGTAGTATCTCAGGACAATTATTCAACACATACCAAACCATTTTGTCCAAATCTTTAGGTTTGTCCTCTTGTCGACTCTTCCCTGTAACTCGAACAGAATAATTGAAAACATTGAGCCTGGGATTGTCTTCACCCACCTCTTTGCTAAGCTCATCAGCTGTTTCGATGTATTTTGAGCAGAATGTCAACGCTTCTGTAGCAATGTAGGCCTCTGCAATGGAACCCTCGGGTCTAGCTCTGTTCCTAACATAGCCCTTGAAAGTGCCTAGCCGCCTTTCGATATGGTACATCCAGCCATACTATACTAGACTTGTAGGTAGTGCCTCATCAGGTAGATGAACAGCCAAATGCACCATCACATCAAAGAAGGCTGGAGGATATATCCTCTCAAGGTCGCATCGGATAGTTGGTATCTTGTCTCTAAGACGCTCCAAAGCATCTATCCTGATATTTCTACTGCAGAGTTCCCTGAAGAATTGTCCCAACTCTGCAACTGCTCTGTATAAGTCAGGGCGGCCCAATCCTCTAAGGATAATAGGTAAAACCCTTTGAAGTAGGACGTGGCAGTCATGAGTTTTCAACCCTTGTACCTTGCTTCCATCTGCACTGACTCTCCTTTTTGGGTTGGAAGCAAATCCATGTGGGAATCTCACACGTGACAGGACCTCGTAGAATTCTTTACTTTTTACCTTGTCCAAGACGTACACAGCTGGTGCCATATCCCGTGGTTTACCTTCATCTTGCACCTGCAAATCCTTTCTGATACCCAGGTGTCTCCAGTCAATCCTAGATTTTAAGGTATCTTTCTTCTTGCCTTCAATGTTAAGAAGTGTGCCGATTGTTGGGGAACGTAGCAGAAATTCAAAATTTTCTACGCATCACCAAGATCAATCTATGGAGAGACTAGCAATGAGAGAGAGGGGAGTGCATCTACATACCCTTGTAGATTGCTAAGCGGAAGCGTTGCAAGAACACGGATGAGGTAGTCGTACTCGTAGCGATTCAGATCGCGGTCGATTCCGATCTAAGCACCGAACAACGGCGCCTCCGTGTTCAACACACGTACAGCCAGGGGACGTCTCCTCCTTCTTGATCTAGCAAGGGGAGAGGAGAAGTTGAGGGAGAACTCCGACATCACGACGGCATGGTGGTGATGGAGCTCGTGGTACTCCGGCAGGGCTTCGCCAAGCACTACGGAGGAGGAGGAGGTGTTGGAGGAGGGAGAGTGTCGGTGTCAAAACCGGCAGATCTCGGGTAGGGGGTCCCAAGCAGTGCGTCTTAGGATCAATGGTAACAGGAGACAAGGGACACGATGTTTTACCCAGGTTCGGGCCCTCTTGATGGAGGTAAAACCCTACGTCCTGCTTGATTGATATTGATAATGTGGATATTACAAGAGTTGATCTACCACAAGATCAGAGAGGCTAAAACCCTAGAAGCTAGCCTATGGTATGATTGTTGTTGTATATGTCTATCGACTAGCCTGGCCCCGGTTTATATAATGCACCAGAGGCCTAGGATAACAAGAGTCCTAGCCGAATACGCCGGTGGGGGAGGAGTCCTTGTCTTGATCGCCAAGTCTTGTTGATTCTTCCTTGTATGCGGCAGCTGTCCGGACTGGCCCATGAGTATACGGCCATGGGGGTCCTCGGCCCAATCCAATTGATCGGGAGACGACGTGGTGAGTACCCCCTAGTCCAGGACACCATCAGTAGCCCCCTGAACCGGTCTTCAAGTTAGGGACGCTCCTCGATTCTTCCGAACTGTTCTTCATCTTCGGTTGCTGGTCTTGAAAACTGGTTCAACAAATCTTCTCATCTTCTATCTTGAGGATCGCCGAAATGCATTCGACGAGTTTACATGTTGGGTTTCCGAGGAGCCCCTTTAAGTTTACGACCTTTATCAATGCCTTGTTATTTTTATGCCATGCCTCGGGTTTGAGGTTGTTCCCGGGCGGCAACGTCCCCTTGCGTCCGAGCTCCAACGCCGGACTGCATTCGAGGTATCTTTTGCAGCCGAGCACCAATGCCGGACTGCTTCCCAGCTCTAACGCCGGACTATGTATCAGGGCTCCAATGCCGGACGGTATCCGAGCTCCAACACCGGACTATGTATCCGAGCTCCAACGCCGGACTGTATCCGAGGTGTCATAAATCACCTTGGTTTAAAGAAGTTTGAAGGAGTTTAGCCGAGCTTAATGCCGGAAGCGCCGTCTATGGAGCCAGCCACTAGCGCCCGAGCTTTACGCCGGACTACTTCTGAGGTGGTGCACCACCCCGAATGTGGGCCGATTTTTATCAATATTTTTGATTGGGGCCAATAGCCCTCAAGGTGGGTATCGGTCTAAAACCTGAGATGCACATGAAGGATGACATAAGACCGCTGATCCCTGTAGCCGCTGAGACTCAGGTTGATTTGTAAAATTGGTCTGAGGATCAAGTCCTAGCTCGGCGAAATACTTTGGGACACAAAAAGCGGCGTGCTCAGTCCTCGAGACTCAGGTTGGGTGCGGCCGACCAACCTGAGGATCAAAATCTCCTCGTAAACTGTATTCCACTTAAAATTTTCTGCATAGAACAGGCAATGCAGTAGCCCCCGAGACACTGGTCGGGCGGCAACACCAGATCAGGGGATCGATGTGCCCCTTTAATATTTGTAAATAATAAGCCCGGAGCCCAGTAGCCCCCGAGCCTTAATGCGGGCACGGGAGGCCGAATTAAGGATCAATATCCATAGTAAAATCACAAATGATGTGTAATGACTCTATGTATCCAAGTACTTTACGTCATTAATGCTCGGATCCGCATTGTACAAAACTTTGTTGACTGACCATCGGCTTCCACCTCCTCGGCCAATAGCCGATGAGTGTTTGTCCTACTTTAGAAAGCCTTTATGAGGGCAAAGATTTACAACAAACAAGGCAATCTGGCCATACGGTTTTATAAACAAAGGTACGCGGAGAGACATGTTATATTTACTGTTTAACAGAAGAAATGTCTTCCAAAGGAAATAGTCCCGCTATCGGTTCCTTTCTTTGGGTTGTCATGCTAAGCATGATCATGAAACCTCAGCTCCAATGTAAGAGCAAAAGATCGAGGATTTAGTTTGGGAGGCCAGTTAATAGCCCCCGGTAGTGTTCGGCGACAGTCGAGGTCAAGCCGGAAACACTTCGGCCAATGAATGGCCCGTCATTTAATATAGTCATCGGATCACTGACCAGTTTGCACCTATTGTGACAGTCAGTTTTCGGCTTTCTCCACTGAGGTGCTTGACTATGCGAGCTGGAAGCACAATCGGAGTGGTTCTCCCTTTGCACACCTAGCCGAACAAAGCGGAACGTAAGAGGCAAGAGCGGGAGCCGGGCAACCCAACTATTGACCGAAGACACAATTCGAAACTGATGCATATATAGCAATATCCGAGAATGTTTTTGCCGAATCTCAAAAGGTGTCCGGCGTTGCACTGCGAGACTTGTGCTGAAAACACAAAAATAGTTTAAAAGTGCCATGGGCTCAAAAAGCCAAAAAACTTATTCAAAAGATTAATGTCCGAACTAGATCAAGTGTTCGGTGCCAATCCGAAAATTGGACTTTAGAAAAAAGGTGCTTCTGTCGTGCTTTTAACATGACACATCCTATCTCAAAACTTCAAGCGGGTCAGCCTACGGCTTCAACCTCCTATCCCGAAGGCGGAGTACTTCTTACCAGGCCAGTTTAGCAAACTAAACTCTAGCGGCTTTGAGAGAGAAATTAGGCTCCCCGGCTAGTGACCGCACACTTGTGTCGAAAAAAGGAGTGATAAATAATAATAAAAACTTTGCAACGGCTAGGAAGAGAAACACTTAGTATGAAACGGCTCAAATAAACATAAGAGCCCCCAAGTGACTTGGGTAAAATTTGACTATATAATGTAAGGTGACATGTAGAATGCCTTCTAGCCGGATTGTAGATCGTTTGTCGTAGTGGACCTTTTCGCTTCAACCTCTGGACCCAATAGTCCGGAGTGTGTCCGAATACCCTCGCGGTTATAAAAACCGGGGCATGCGTGGAGACCAGGCGTAGGGGTCATTAGTGCTTTATCAGACAAGTGCCCAACTAGTTATGTTATATTACATGGTTAGTAAGAAACATCTTCCAGGGAGAATAGTTCCGTTAGGAGTTCCTTTCCCTGGGAGGCATGCCCTAAAGTGCATGTCTGGACTGCGAAAAGAGCAGAAAAACATCTGGGGGCAGGTAAATAAATAGGTAAGAAATCATCTTTTAGTTCACCGACCGAGTATTCCCTTAAGAACGCTAGCTTTTGGCTTCACCCAGTCTGAGGTACACATCCGGCTGACCCGGCAATAACAATCGCAGAGGTGCTCCCTTTACCACCTAGCCGAACAATCGGGAATGTAGGGGTAAGCACAGGAGCCAGGCAACCCAGCTTGGCCAAAACTTAAGTCATATCGATGCATATAATGGTGAATAAAAGGTACATGCGGAAGTGTGACACATGTGTTGGGCATAAAGCCCGAATTAATAAGCTTCTGTTAAAGAAGCCCCCAGGTATAATGAGCGTGGGTAGCGCATCAAGTGTGTGCGAACAAAGTTTCGACAAGGAAGATAAGCAACTTTTTCCCGAGAAAGTATAAAGCTTGGTCGAACCGAACACAAGTTAGAAATGTTAAAACTTTGAGCATGAAGGCAACTTATCTGGTTAATGTGTTCGGTATTGACGATGCCGTCCGAGCTTGATGCGGGACAAGGTTCTGCCCCCAAGCCGGTCCCGAGGTGGCGGAGCAAATAGCTCGGCACTGTGAAGTGGTGACATAGCATGGTCAATGCAGGACGACAGAGTGATGCCGAAGTCCCTGGCATGGGGTAATGAAGTGTTGACAAAGCCCCCCGTCCAGCCGAGGTGACGTCAAAGGATACAGTCCGGCTGGATCATTTTTTTGTGCACAAAAAATAGTGCAAACCAGAGATAATAGTAAAAAAAATCGTTGCATAATAAATAATTTATGCAAAGTGAGTAATAAAAGAAATATGGCCTGGCGCCGAAGTCGATGTCGATGCAAATCGTCGGCGTAATGCAATAAAGGCGTGGCAAAGCCTGGATTCACAGGTCGGTCCGAGTTCCGGATGCGGCGTTCGCCGGACTATGTACGGAAACTGACCGAACCATCATGCGACCGTCGATAATGCGGCCACTATTTGATAGACCTGTGTACATATGATGGACTAACCAGAGTAATAATTCCTTGGGAAAAATTAACCCAAACAAGCAAAAAGAAATACTAGGATTAATAGCACCTGGTTTATTTGTTGTAGCAATCCGAAGGAAGGTGATTCGCAAAATTGGGACTCGATCCACGCACCCATGCCTGGTCGGCTAGTGACGCTGAAGTGTCCGAAGTAGGTTGATGAAGGGATGGCGAAGCCCCCGGTCCAGTCGAGATGTCGAAGTAGGTCGGCGTGATGGACACCAGCTTGAAGAAGCAATAGTGCGGCCCTGACGATGCAGGTCGTGACGTGGTCGATGCCGGCTTGATGAAGCGACCGTGCGGCGATGCCGGTATGCCCGCTCCATGTAATCCGTGGGGCGGCAATGTTGGTGATGATTTATCCTTCGCGATGCCGGACTCTTGTTCGGCTTTCCAAGATGATGATCCGAAGAAGTTGAGCTTGGCTCAACAAAGTGACGACGTGTCTAGCGCAGGTCGGCAGCCATGGAGCAATATTGCCGGACTGGTTTGACACCAGCATGATGTTGAAGATCATGTTCAAAAGATCTTAAAGTTAGTGGGATGTGTTCGGGAACAAAACACAATACCCCATACAAAACTTTCTTCAAAAAGGATGTCCGAAATCCCGTTCATAAAAAAGACGAACTCGGGTCGGGTTCGTTCTCGCGCAGAAAACAGATCCAAAAAGTGATGCACTAATCGGAAGTTTCCCGGAGTTTGGACGGTCGGATCGAGCTGAATTTTTGGCAGGTGGTAGATATGGGAATTCTGCAGTAAATCAATGGTTGGATCTTTCAAAGGACATCCGAGCTAGATGCTGGATACCACGGTTGGATCTTTCCGGATTCTCGTCCAAATTCAACAGGGCACCGGTATATTGGAGATTGCCGGAGATTCCTCCATCGGAACTCGACGAAATTTTTGCAGGGTTGTTTTAGACTTAATTCCGCATAATTCCACCGAAGTAATCATTTAAGCGACACTTGAGGAGGCGGTGGCAGCGGATACAAGTTTGCTGTCCAAAAAAACAGCACGGTCGCCTGAGGGCAATGTTGACGTAGAGCCCCCTAGCTCCATGGATGACTCCCCATGATCTTGATAGAGATCGGAGTTGGTGTTCATGAAGACCCTTATCCGAACATGATGATCGGAGGTAGGGCGCAGTCCTCGGTCAAGCCAAGGTGACCAGCGGAACTGGTGACGAAGAAGTCGACGTCGCAGTTGACCTGCAGTCGAGCCATTGATCCTTTCGCCGATCACACAGGGGAACTCTCAATGGAAGCACCAATGTCGGTGTCAAAACCGGCGGATCTCGGGTAGGGGGTCCCAAGCAGTGCGTCTTAGGATCAATGGTAACAGGAGACAAGGGACACGATATTTTACCCAGGTTCGGACCCTCTTGATGGAGGTAAAACCCTACGTCCTGCTTGATTGATATTGATAATGTGGATATTACAAGAGTTGATCTACCACGAGATCAGAGAGGATAAAACCCTAGAAGCTAGCCTATGGTATGATTGTTGTTGTATATGTCTATCGACTAGCCTGGCCCCGGTTTATATAATGCACCAGAGGCCTAGGATAACAAGAGTCCTAGCCGAATACGCCGGTGGGGGAGGAGTCCTTGTCTTGATCGCCAAGTCTTGTTGATTCTTCCTTGTATGTGGCAGCTGTCCGGACTGGCCCATGAGTATACGGCCATGGGGGTCCTCGGCCCAATCCAACTGATCGGGAGACGACGTGGTGAGTACCCCTAGTCCAGGACACCGTCAGAGAGGGTTGCGCCAGGGGAAGGGTGCGGCTTCCCTCTCTCTCCCTCACTATATATAGGGGGAAGGGAGGAGGGGGAGGCACCCTAGGGTTCCCTAGGGGAGGGGCGGCGGCCATAGGGGAAACCCTAGATGGGTTTAGGCGCCCCCACACCCTAGGAAACTTGCCCCCCAAGCCAGGAGGGGCGGCTGCCCTAGGGGTGGCACCCCCACATCTCTTGGTTACCTGAGATGCGGTGGAAGGGGCGCTCAGCCCCTTAGTGCGCTGATCTTCCCTATCCCCTTGGCCCATAAGGCCCCCCAACGCTTGTCGGGGCCTCCGAAACCCCTTTCGGACACGCTGGTCATCACCTGGTACCCCCGGAACAATTCCGGACTCCAATACCCTTCGTCCAATATACCGATCTTCACCTTCGGACCATTCTGGAGCTCCTCGTCATGTCCGGGATATCATCCGGGATTCCGAACAACCTTCGGTAACCACATACTATTTCCCATAACAACTCTAGCGTCACCGAACCTTAAGTGTGTAGACCCTACGGGTTCGGGAATCATGCAGACATGATCGAGACGTTCTTCGGTCAATAACCAACAGCGGGATCTGGATACCCATGTTGGCTCCCACATGTTCCACGTTAATCTCATCAGATGAACCACGATGTCAAGGATTCAAGCAATCCCATATGCAATTTCCTTTGTCAATCGGTATGTTACTTGCCCGAGATTCGATCGTCGCTATCCCATTACCTCGTTCAATCTCGTTACCGGCAAGTCAGTTTACTCGTTCCGTAATGCATGATCCCGTGACTAACTACTTAGTAACATTGAGCTCATTATGATGATGCATTACCAAGTGGGCCCAGAGATACCTCTCCGTCTCACGGAGTGACAAATCCCAGTCTCGATTCGTGCCAACCCAACAGACACTTTCGGAGATACCCGTAGTGCACCTTTATAGCCACCTAGTTACGTTGTGACGTTTGGCACACCCAAAGCATTCCTACGGTATCCGGGAGTTGCACAATCTCGTGGTCTAAGGAAATGATACTTGACATTAGAAAAGCTTTTAGCAAACGAACTACACGATCTTGTGCTATGCTTAGGATTGGGTCTTGTCCATCACATCATTCTCCTAATGATGTGATCCCGTTATCAATGACATCCAATGTCCATGGTCAGGAAACCATGACCATCTATTGATCAATGAGCTAGTCAACTAGAGGCTCACTAGGGACATGCTGTGGTCTATGTATTCACACATGTATTGCGGTTTCCGGTCAATACAATTATAGCATGAATAATAGACAATTATCATGAATAATACAATAATAACCATTTTATTATTGCCTCTAGGGCATATTTCCAACAGTCTCCCACTTGCACTAGAGTCAATAATCTAGTTCACATCACTATGTGATTGTAATGAATCGACACCCATGGGGTTTGGTCATATCTCGCTTGTGAGAGAGGTTATTAGTCAACGGATCTGAACCTTTCAGATCCATGTGTGCTTTGCAAATCTCTATGTCATCTCCTAGATACAGCTACCACGCTCTATTTGGAGCTACTCCAAATAACTGCTCTACTATACGAATCCGGTTTACTACTCAGAATAATCCGGATTAGTGTTAAAGTTTGCATCAGTGTAACCCTTTACGACGAACTCTTTTACCACCTCCATAACCAAGAAAAATTCCTTAGTCCACTAGTTACTAAGGGTTAGTTTGACCTCTGTCCTGTGATCTATTCCTGGATCACTCTTGTACCCCTTGACTGACTCATGGCAAGGCACACTTCAGGTGCGGTACACAGCATAGCATACAATAGAGCCTACGTGTGAAGCATAGGGGACGACCTTCATCCTTTCTCTCTCTTCTGCCGTGGTCATGTCTTGAGTCTTACTCAATATTCACACCTTATAACACAGCCAAGAACTCTTTCTTTGCCGATCTATTTTGAACTCCTTCAAAATCTTGTCATGGTATGTATTTATTTGAAAGTAATATTAAGCGTTTTTTGATCTATCCTTATAGATCTTGATGCTCAATGTTCAAGTAGCTTAATCCAGGTTTTCCATTGAAAAACACTTTTCAAATAACCCTATATGCTATGCAGAAATTCTACATCTTTTCTGATCAACAATATGTTAATAACATATACTCATCAGAAATTCTATAGTGCTCCCACTCACTTCTTTGGAAATACAAGTTTCTCATAAACCTTGTGTAAACCCAAAATCTTTGATTATCTCATCAAAGCTTATATTCCAACTCCGAGATGCTTACTCTAGTCCTTAGAAGGATTGCTGGAGCTTTGCATACTTGTTAGCATCTTTTAGGATTGACAAAACCTTTTGGTTGTATCACACACAACCTTTCCTCAAGAATATCATCGAGGTAACAATGTTTTTTACATCCTATCTGCAAGATTTCATAAATCATGCAGTAACTGCTAATATAATTCCAATAGACTCTTTAGCATCGCTACGAGTGAGAAAGTCTCATCGCAGTCAACTCCTTGAACTTGTCGAAAAACATCTTAACGACAAGTCAAGCTTTCTTAATGGTGACACTTACCATCATTATCCATCTTCCTTTTAAAATCCATCTGTACTCAATAGCCTTACGACCATCGAGTAGTTCTACCAAAGTCTACACTTTGTTTTCATACATGGATCCTCTCTCGGATTTTATGGCCTCGAGCCATTCATCGGAATTCGGGCCCACCATCGCTTCTCCATAGCTCGTAGGTTCATTGTTGTCTAGCAACATGACCTCCAAGACAGGATTACGTACCACTCTGAAGCAGTACGCATCCTTGTCAACCTACGAGGTTTGGTAGTGACTTGATCTAAAGTTTCATGATCACTATCATAAGCTTCTACTTCAATTGGTGTAGGTGCCACAGGAACAACTTCCTGTGCCCTGCTACACACTAGTTGAAGTGATGGTTCAACAACCTCATCAAGTCTCCACCATCCTCCCACTCAATTCTTTCAAGAGAAACCTTTCCTCGAGAAAGGACCCGTTTCTAGAAACAATCACTTTTGCTTCCGGATCTGAAATAGGAGGTATACCCAACTATTTTGGGTGTCCTATGAAGATGTATTTATCCGCTTTGGGTTTGAACTTATCAGGATGAAACTTTTTCATATAAGCGTCACTGCCCCAGACTTTCAAGAAATGACAGCTTAGGTTTCTCTAAACCATAGTTCATACGGTGTCATCTCAACGGAATTACGTGGTGCCCTATTTAAAGTGAATGCGGTTGTCTCTAATGCCTAACCCATGAACGATAGTGGTAATTTGATAAGAGACATCATGGTATGCCCCATATCCAATAGGGTGCATCTATGATGTTCGGACACACCATCACACTATGGTGTTCCAGGCGGTGTTAGTTGTGAAACAATTTCCACAATGTCTCAATTGTGTACCAAACTCGCAACTTAGATATTCATCTCTATGATCATATCATAGACATTTTATCCTCTTGTCACGAAGATCTTTAACTTCACTCTGAAATTACTTGAACCTTTCAATAATTCAGACTTGTGTTTCATTAAGTAAATATACTTAGCATTTACTTAAATCATCTGTGAAGTAAGAACATAACGATATCCACTGCATGCCTCAGCACTCATTGGACTGCACACATCAAAATGTGTTACTTCCAACAAGTTGCTTTCTTGTTCCATCTTACTGAAAAATGAGGCTTTTCAGTCATCTTGCCCATGTGGTATGATTTGCATGTCTCAAGTGATTCAAAATCAAATGAGTCCAAACGATCCATCTGTATGGAGTTTCTTCATACATATCTACCAATAGACATGGTTCGCATGTCTCAATCTTTTCAAAAACGAGTGAGTCCAAAGATCCATCAATATGGAGCTTCTTCATGCGTTTTATACCAATATGACTCAAATGGAAGTGCCACAAGTAGGTGGTACTATCATTACTATCTTATATCTTTTGGCATGAACATGTTTACCAATACAATTGAGATTCAATAAACCATTCATTTTAGGTGCAAGACCATTGAAGGTATTATTCAAATAAATAGAGTAACCATTATTCTCCTTAAATGAATAACCGTATTGCGATAAACACAATCCAATCATGTCTATGCTCAACGCAAACACCAAATAACAATTATTTAGGTTTAACACCAATCTCTACAGTAGAGGGAGCATGCGATGCTTGATTACATCAACCTTGAAAATACTTCCAACATATATCGTCATCTCACCTTTAGCTAGTCTCCGTTTATTCCATAGCTTTTTATTTCGAGTTACTAACACTTAGCAACCGAACCGGTATTTAAATACCCTGCTGCTACTACGAGTACTCGTAAAGTACACATCATAATGTATATCCAATATACTTCTGTCGACCTTGCCAGCGTTCTCATTTACCAACTATCTAGGGTAGTTCCACTTTAGTGACCCTTCCCCTTATTTCAGAAGCACTTAGTCTCAGGTTTGGGTTCAACCTTGGGTTTCTTCACTAGAGCAATAACTGATTTGCCGTTTCATGAAGTATCCCTTCTTGCCCTTGCCCTTCTTGAAACTAGTGGTTTCACTAACCATCAACAATTGATGCTCCTTCTTGATTTCTACTTTCGTGGCGTCAAACATCGCGAATATTTCAAGGATCGTCATGTCTATCCCTGATATGTTATAGTTCATCATGAAGCTCTAGCAGCTTGGTGGCAATGACTTTGGAGAAACATCACTATCTCATCTGGAAGATTAACTCCCACTAGATTCAAGTGATTGTTGTACTCAGACAATCTGAGCACAAGCTCAATGATTGAGCTTTTCTCCCTTAGTTTGCAGGCTAAGAAACTCGTCAGAGGTCTTATACCTCTTGACGTGGGCACGAGCCTGAAATCCCAATTTCAGCCCTCGAAACATCTCATATGTTCCGCATGTTTCGAAATCGTCTTCGGTGCCTCAATTCTAAACCGTTTAACATTACTGAGCTATCACGTAGTTATCAAAACGTGTATGTCAGATGTTCGCAACATCCACAGACGACGTTCGAGGTTCAGCACACCGAGTGGTGCATTAAGGACATAAGCCTTCTACGCAGCAATGATGACAATCCTCAGTTTATGGACCCAGTCCGCATAATTTCTACTATCAACTTTCAACTAAATTTTCTCTAGGAACATATCTAGAACAGTAGAACTAAAGCGCGAGCTACGACATAATTTGCAAAAACCTTTTGACTATGTTCAGGATAATTAAGTTCATCTTATGAACTCCCACTCAGATAGGCATCCCTCTAGTCATCTAAGTGATACATGATCCAAGTCAACTAGGCCGTGTCCGATCATCACGTGAGACGGACTAGTCATCATCGGTGAACATCTTCATGTTGATCATATCCACTATACGACTCATGTTCGACCTTTCGGTCTCTTGTGTTCCGAGGCCATGTCTGTACATGCTAGGCTCGTCAAGTCAACCTAAGTGTTTCGCGTGTGTAAATCTGGCTTACACCCGTTGTATGTGAATGTTAGAATCTATCAGAACCGATCATCACGTGGTGCTTCGAAACAACGATCTTTCGCAATGGTGCAAAGTTAGGGGAAACACTTTCTTGAAATTATTTTGAGGGATCATCTTATTTACTACCGTCATTCTGAGCAAATAAGATGCAAAAACATGATAAACATCACATGCAATCAAATAGTGACATGATATGGCCAATATCATTTTGCTCCTTTTGATCTCCATCTTCGGGGCGCCATGATCATCATCGTCACCAGCATGACACCGTGATCTACATCATCGTGTCTCCATGAAGTTGTCTCGCCAACTATTACTTCTACTACTATGGCTAACGGTTTAGCAATGAAGTAAAGTAATTACATGGCATTATTCAGTGAAACGCAGGTCATACAATAAATAAAGACAACTCCTATGGCTCCTGCCGGTTGTCATACTCATCGACATGCAAGTCGTGATTCCTATTAAAGAATATGATCAATCTCATACATCACATATATTTCATTCATCACATACTTCTGGCCATATCACATCACACCGCATATGCTGCAAAAACAAGTTAGACGTCCTCTAATTGTTGTTGCAAGTTTTTACGTGGCTGCTATAAGTTTCTAGCAAGAACGTTTCTTACCTACGCCAAAACCACAACGTGATATGCCAATTGCTATTTACCCTTCATAAGGACCCTTTTCATCGAATCCGATCCGACTAAAGTGGGAGAGACTGGCTCCCGCTAGCCACCTTATGCAACAAGTGCATGTCAATCGGTGTAACCTGTCTCACGTAAGCGTACGTCTAAGGTTGGTCCGGGCCGCTTCATCCAACAATACCGTCGAAACAAGATAGGACTAGTAACGGTAAGCATGTTGAACAATATCAACGCCCACAACAACTTGTGTTCTACTCGTGCATAGAATCTTCGCAATAAACCTGGCTCTGATACCACTGTTGGGGAACGTAGCAAAAATTCAAAATTGTCTATGCATCACCAAGATCAATCCATGGAGAGACTAGCAATGAGAGAGAGGGCAGTGCATCTACATACCCTTGTAGATCGCTAAGCGGAAGAGTTGCAAGAACGCGGATGAGGTAGTCGTACTCGTGGCGATTCAGATCACGGTCGATTCCGATCTAAGCGCCGAACAACGGCGCCTCCATGTTCAACACACATACAGCCCGAGGAAGCCTCCTCCTTCTTGATCTAGCAAGTGGAGAGGAGAAGTTGAGGGAGAACTCCGACAGGACGACGGCATGGTGGTGATGGAGCTCATGGTACTCCGGCAGGGCTTCGCCAAGCACTACGGAGGAGGAGGATGTGTTGGAGGAGGGAGAGGGCTGCGCCAGGGGAAGGGTGCGGCTGCCCTCTCTCTCCCTCACTATATATAGGGGAAGGGAGGAGGGGGAGGCGCCCTAGGGTTCCCTAGGGGAGAGGCGGCGGCCATAGGGGAAACCCTAGATGGGTTTTGGTGCCCCCACCCCTAGGAAACTTGCCCCCCAAGCCGAGAGGGGCGACTGCCCTAGGGGTGGCGCCCCCACATCTCCTGGTTACCTGACATGGGGTGGGAGGGGCGCTCAGCCCCTTAGTGCGCTGATGTGCCCTCTCCCCTTGGCCCATAAGGCCCCCCAACGCTTGTCGGGGCATCCGAAACCCCTTTCGGACACGCTGGTCATCACCTGGTACCCCCGGAACAATTCCGGACTCCAATACCCTTCGTCCAATATACCGATCTTCACCTCCGGACCATTCCGGAGCTCCTCATCATGTCTGAGATCTCATCCGGGACTCCGAACAACCTTCGGTAACCACATACTATTTCCCATAACAACTCTAGCATCACCAAACCTTAAGTGTGTAGACCCTACGGATTCGGGAACCATGCAGACATGACCGAGAAGTTCTCCGGTCAATAACCAACAGTGGGATCTGGATACCCATGTTGGCTCCCACATGTTCCATGATAATCTCATCGGATGAACCACGATGCCAAGGATTCAAGCAATCCCGTATGTTAATCGGTATGTTACTTGCCCGAGATTCGATCGTCGCTTTCCCATTACCTCGTTCAATCTCGTTACCGGCAAGTCACTTTACTCGTTCCGTAATGCATGATCCCGTGACTAACTACTTAGTCACATTGAGCTCATTATGATGATGCATTACCGAGTGGGCCCAAAGATACCTCTCCGTCTCACGGAGTGACAAATCCCAGTCTCGATTCGTGCCAACCCAACAGACACTTTCGGAGATACCCGTAGTGCACCTTTATAGCCACCCAGTTACGTTGTGATGTTTGGCACACCCAAAGCATTCCTACGGTATCCGGGAGTTGCACAATCTCATGGTCTAAGGAAATGATACTTGACATTAGAAAAGCTTTTAGCAAACGAACTACACGATCTTGTGCTATGCTTAGGATTGGGTCTTGTCCATCACATCATTCTCCTAATGATGTGATCCCGTTATCAATGACATCCAATGTCCATGGTCAGGAAACCATGACCATCTGTTGATCAACGAGCTAGTCAACTAGAGGCTCACTAGGGACATGTTGTGGTCTATGTTTTCACTCACACATGTATTGCGGTTTCCGGTCAATACAATTATAGCATGAATAATAGACCATTATTATGAACAAGGAAATACAATAATAACCATTTTATTATTGCCTCTAGGGCATATTTCCAACACCGATAATGCTGTCACATATATTTTTCTCGATGTGCCTCACATCAAGATTATGCCGCAGATCCAAATCTTTCCAATACTCCAAGTCCCACAAAGTGGACCTGCGGGTAAACAATAATCTCTCTTCTACCGTGCCATACTTCCTTTTCCCACTACCATTACCAGGATGGTTTCCTGGTGTAATATGCCTGACCTTCCAAATTCCACTTGCAACTCATCGGCGGTGAGCCTCTTTGGCGCATCACGGTTTTCATGCTTTGCATTGAACACATGTCTTCGGTATTTTCTAGGATGCAGCTTGTCCTTGGCAAGGAAATGACGGTGTCCAATGTAACAGATCTTGCTAAGTATTGCGTATGATAGCGGATTCCTGTCACAGCAAACACATTTATTGTAACCATGTGTCGTTCGCCCTGATATAGTGCCCAAAGCCGGATAATCATGGATGCACCAAATTACAACAACACGCAGAAAGAAATCAGCTGGTGGGCTGCTATATAGGTCTCGAGTGAGAACACCCTTCCATAGCTGTTGAAGTTCCTCCACAAGAGGCTCCATGAACAAATCAAAATCCTTTCCAGGACTTTTTGGACCTGGGATGAGCAAGTCCATCATGTAGTTTGATTCTTTGGTGCAGACATTTGGAGGCATGTTGTAAGGGATAACAAGCACTGGCCACGTGCTATATGTGGCGCTCTGGTGGCCAAATGGGTTGAATCCATCTGAAGCTAAGCCAAGTCTAATGTTTCTCGGGTCAGCAGCAAACTCTTTGTGTTTATCATTGAAGCTTTTCCACTCACTACCATGAGATGGATGGCTCATTACATTCTGATCTCTGTACTCCTGGTTCCTAGAATGCCACAGTACATCCTCTCTTGTTTCAGCATCATGAAACAACCTCTGCAATCTTGGTGTAATTGGAAAATGTCTCAGAACAATATGAGGAACCCTCTTCACAGCATCGCCATCTTTCCATCTTGATGATTTGCATTTCGAGCATTCACTTAAGTTGGCATAATCCTTTCAGAACATAACACAATTATTCTTACAAACATGGATCATATCATATCCAATTCCAACTACACGAAGGAAATTCTTCATTTTACTGTAGGTGTGTGGTAGCTTAGACGCATCTGGGAAAGATTTGCGGAAAGCAGCCAACATCGCATCGAATGATTTGTTGGTCATCCGCTCAGATGTCTTCACCTGAAGAAAGGTGACCATAGCTGAGAATACATACAACTTATTTCCTGGGGTGACAGCAACGTTGCATTGCTCCAACATGCGGGCCCACCATTTTTCTTTTGGAGGTGAAAGTTCACGGAATGCACGAGCATTTCGTAGCATTGTTTCAATGTTGTTTAAAGTCACTAGATCCGCCACCACCACCTCATCCTCCTCTTCCACCTGAGCATCAGGCAGATCAAGATGGCGATCTGCTGCTTCCACGTAGTCAATAACATTGACGTTCACAGCTTCACCATGATGAACCCACCTAGTATATGTGACCGACATCCCATACAAGTGTAGATGATTTTGCATAGTTGACTGGGGCCTTGTAACTGAATTTATACAACTGCTACACGGGCAGAGGCATCTGATTTTGGACCACCGTACTCAGCTCTGATAAAGTTCATGAAGTTTTCAACCCCCTCGACATATGCAGTGGAGAATCTTCGAGCATAAGTTATCCAAGTCCTGTCCATCTGTTAGACATACGAATTAGTTCTTCTACTAGATATTACAGGAAAAACATATATGTTTTTTTATGAAGTCCAGAAAAAAATACCTAGGTCGATGTCTAAAGCTATGGCAAGATATTTGGACGAGCAGATCTAAGTAACGAAATATATGTAAAGCTAATTCAGCAAACAGATTTGAGTGCTAAATTATGGCAGGCTGTTTCAGCAGTCAATGAGGCCGAGCACACAGCCATCAAACTATCGAAGGCCATCGCAGCAACAAAGATCGAGTATAAAACGGTGTAGAGCTATTTCACCTAACAGATTGGCTACTAGACCATGGCAATCTACGTCACAATAAATATATGGCAGGATATTTTAGCAACTAATTGGCCTTGGCATGCCATCTCAGCTAAGCAGATTGAGTGCAGAACAGGGCAAGGAAGCTTCTTAAGCAGAGCATATTGACAGTAAACTACTTCGGCAAATAGTGAGATTAACAGCGTCTATCAGCTAACATTCACCGCTACACCGACATGAACGGGGCCTCAGTCTAGAATGAGCGTACCGTGGGAGAAGCTGACCACCATGCGTCTCCACATGAACGTCGCCAGCGGTGACGGTGCTGACCACCGTGCGCCTCCACAAGAACGTAGCTAGAGGTGGCGGCGCGGCTAGAGGATGGCAGTCTATGAGAGCGTACTGTGGGAGCGAGAGGATCTCCATGCGTCCCCTCGACGAACCGCGGCGCCGACGTATCGGCGCGGCGGGGAGGGCGGCTTTGGCGAAGCGAATGGAGTGGAGGGGGGACGGGGGGAGGGGGGTTTGGGGAATATTTGGCCGAAGGGTGGTTGAATCGGATTTGGGGGGAATTTTTGTGTGTGGGGGGGGGGGGAGGATTTTCGCGCGGTGGGCGGGGGGAGTTTGGTGCATGTTCTGTTTCTCCAAGTGCAGTCCCATGTGTCAGTGAAGAGGCAAGCCGAAGCGCGTTCTGTTTGCGTGAGCCGTGTGTAGGACCGAACGTGTGTGGGGTGCAATGCGACCGCAACAGGAGTGTTGTGAGTGTACCACCTTTTTTCGTTTTAAACTAGGTGTTTCGCACTTCGAAAAAAATGTTGCTTCGCGCGATCCATCGATACTACTACTAGTAATCCGGTAATCCCGACTAAAACGGCGTGGCCGGGTCTTTTCCCGTGCGATATGCTGGGAGGTTGGCTTAGTTGGGTTTTTTAGATTTGTCTTGGTTCAATAAAAAGCAGAGTTGGTGACGATGGTGTGCCTATCATCCTGCAATATAGGTCATCCAATCTATATCTAACGGATAGGAAGGAAACTATGACAATTTACCCGCACTCGTCTCCACTTTTGCCGATAAGGCTTTCCCTCGTTCATCCTTTTCTCCCACAAGATCTTGATCTTCCATGCAACGCACGGGCATCTTGCTAGTACTACTTCAATATGTATATTATTGTGAAAGTTCATATACACCGGCCGAGTTCAAACATGGCAGATTTTCATTACATTTCGAACTTTAATAGGACAGAAAAATAAAAGAAACCTGACCCTAAACCTATTCTACGGCGGCGACCGACGTCCTCCATCTGCGATCTCTATGTACGGGGGCGGGTTTCAAGACCCGTGAAGTGAAGGTGCAGTCTCCGGCGAGGAAGAGTAGAACACGGGATATGGACCGGCCAGTTGGCACACCATGCCCTGCCGTCTCCCATGCCTTACTCATCCTCGGAGGAGTCACCGACCTCGGCGGTGCCGGACGTTGGACGGCGGCAAGTAGGACGCGTGGCTGACGGTGCTCCCGTCGTCGGTCGCCAGCGTGGCCACCGCTTGTGCGGTCGCGTCTGCGTCCGGCTACGCTGCTATTGCATCGCGAGAGGCGACTTGAGCGAGGGCGGCAACCTCGAGCTTCATCCCCTAAGACAAGCTCTCCCGCAGAGCGTTCGGACTTGCGGTCATGGCGGATGTGGTGCCAGGTAGGAGGACGATGCGCTATGGTGTGGAGGTTAGCTGGGCGTTGCCACTTTAAGTAGTGCATTCCGGTGAGGCCAAGCGTCCGGGTGCGTCATTAAGTTGCCGGAGTTGGTTCCTCAGGCACTGAGCCTCTTAACGACGACATACGAACAGACAGCATGAATGCGGGCAGCTAGCGCCGGCTGGGAACGCACCGCGCGATGGCGCGAGGGACGAGGGCTTTGGTGTGCCAGGGTAGTCAGCTGTGGTCATGGCAACGTTGGAGATGCCCTTTGCTCAAATGCGATCCCCGCATGTCATTGAAAAAGCAAGATGACTCGGCATGGTCTCAGGTCTAGAGGATGCAGTTGGGCGCGCTACACCACTCCGTGGACGCGTCGCGGCGCCCCGTGCATCCTCGACGAGCCGGGTGTTGGGGTGTGTTTGAATTGTGGCCAAAGTGCACCTTACCAAAATTTTGGTCATGACCCAAAGATTGGTCTTTGTTTGGATGGTTGCCATTTTTTTGGCATGCCAATGAACTCTAGCCAACTCTAGTTCATATTTCTTGCCAATGTCGGCCAAATCATGGGGAACCAATACCTCAACCAAAATTTTGGTCATGACCCAATGTTTGGATGGTTGCCATTTCTTTGGCATGCCAATGAACTCTAGCCAACTCTAGTTCATTTTTCTTGCCAATGTCGGCCAAATCATGGGCAACCAATACCTCAACAAAAATTTTGGTCATGACCCAAAGATTGGTCTTTGTTTGGATAATTGCAGTTTCTTTGGCATGCCAATGAACTCTAGCCAACTCTAGTTCATTTTTCTTGCCAATGTCGGCCAAATCATGGGCAACCAATACCTCAACCAAAATTTTGGCTACCCAATGCTTTGATGGGGCAACCTTGGGCACAATCCAAACATACGGTTGGTCGTGCCACAGCACTAACGCCACCCTCGGCACACTGAAACCGACCGTGTCTAGCGATGATATGAGCGTGTCGCTCACCGCGGTCACTGTGTCCAGAGGCGGTGCTGGAGCTGCACCCCGTTGTTGGCCCCAATGACCCACATGAACGGTTGTCGATGGCGAGGAGGTCGTGGGCCAGCTCCTCCATTGGACTAGCCTGTGCTTCATCGTCCCGATGGGGGTGCCCCACATGTCGGTTTCCCTGTTTTCCTGGCCATATTCGAGCGCCAGTGCTCCGCGTTGCGCATTAGGCCTTTCACTATGTAGGCCAAGCGAGACAACTTATTGTTTATTTGAGTCGTTCAAGTGTAATCATGTGGCGTTTGCTTATTTCTCATTCCTCTCCAACCCTCTTCTCCATCGATCATGTCGCCCTCCAGTCGAGTCCATCCTCCCGCATGCCTCATTTGAACATTCCGCCTAGTATCATTCGCATGTACCCACCCTAGTCCTCTTTCAATAGATCTCCGGACCCCAAGATGAAATCGAGAGGGAACGAGTGGGGGCACGTGATACCTAAGGCGGATTCAAAATTTTGAACCGGTGATCATAGCATCCACAAATCATATATAAAGGGTATTCAATGTTCGTTTCATTTTTGAACGTACAATATACTCCCTCCTATCCTTTCTAATTTACATATAAGTTATATGTGTAGTCAAAGTATCTCTACTTGATCAAAAAGGTATCAACATTCAACAACGCCCAATCAATATTGTTAGATTCATACGTACTCCTAGATTTGTACTTGAGATGGTTTCCAATTTGACTATTGACAAGATTAATAGTACTCCCTCCGTCTAGGTGAGTAAGTCATCTTAGGCTGGTCATAGTGCGGAGTAACTTAGACTAGTAAAATGCATATGTTACAAGTCTATGTTACTACCTCTATAGTGCATAGTATCGTAGATTAGTATCATAGGTGGTCTCATTTATTGCCATGCATGACACATAGTAGCATCACATTTATTATGTTACGGTATCTACCTATGTTACTATAACCATCTCTCTCTTGTTTAATTGTCTGCCACATAAGCATGTTTGCGAGTCCCAAGTGCATGATACTACTTATGTTAACACCACTATGGCCAGCCTTAGGCTGTGCACCATGACCAAGGAGGAGGGGAAAACGAGAGACATTAATGTTTATTTGCTAATTAATAGTATTGCATGCAATGAACTAACCACTGCATGTCATGTTTGAGAGTCTCAGATCATTAAAAGCATGCACACCCTCATCTCTTATTGGTTGATATGTCAAGAAACAAGAAACAGGGTAGAAGTTAATGCACCGCACCTACGTGTTTTGGGATTATTTGGTTTTCGTAAGATGACTTACACACCTAGACGGAGGGAGTACATGAGATGTATAATGTGAAAATTATATCATTGGAAACTCCTTTCACATACGAAATTGACCTTATGCTTTGTGTAAGTTGCATGTCATATATTATTACTCTAACATTTGGTCAAAGTTAGCCTCGAAAAACGCATTAGACCCTGTATGCTTTGTGTAAGTTGGATGTCATATATTATTACTCTAACATTTGTGTAAGTTGCATGTCATATATTATTACTCTAACATTTGGTCAAAGTAGTATAGTGGAAGTGAATCCTCTGACGTAGGTATCCCTGCCTTACCCTCCCTTTCGGTCACTTACTGGCGAACCCCATGCTTGCTAGGCCCCGCATGTCAGTTACTCAATGGGTTCGGCCATGTCAGGGGATCCTCATTTGTAGTATACTCCCTCTGTTTTTATTTACTCCGCACAAAATGGAGGGAGTAGTGGTATAATAAATGACGCAGGCTGGGGAGGGGGAGGGACGTCGGTTTGCTCTCAACTGCGGTCCCACAAGCAAGCGAAAATGCAAGACGAAGCGCGTTCCACTCGGTGAGCGACATGGAGGGTCCAGCGTGCCGGGCTGCAACGCGAACGCGACAAGAGCGATGTACAGTCAAAACCGATTGACCGGTCATCACCGGAACCACTATTCACACTAGAACCTTCATTGCTCGGCCTACACCAGCCACTGCCCTAAAACCACACCAAATCTCCAGCCCATTTCCCCAGCTTTCGATCCCCTAGCATGCATCAAGCGTCCCCTAGTTCGCCGAAAAGCCATGGTGCGCCGCAAGATCACTTACTACAAGATGCTAACGCCGGAGCGCCGCGCAAAAATAGCGGCGGCGGTCGGCGCCACAGACCTCCATTCCCAAGCTCGCTTTGCGGAGGGCCAATCCCCAAGTTCTCTGGAGCCAAGCTACGAGGAGGAGGAAGCCGATCCAATGTTCACTGCGGAGGTCGCGGCGCAGAAGGCCCCTGATGGGTATGAGACGATGGACATCGACTTCGTGCCGGCGTCCGAGTCCCCCATGGTGCAGGCGGACCAGGGGTTCAACATGGCGATAGTAAAGGAGGACCGGGAGGCATAGGCTCAACTTGACGCGGAGCGCGCGCATGCCGCTACCATCGAGGCTCTCCTGCAGGCGGAACCGGATGTCGTGGATGTGAACCGGGTGGCGGAGGCTCAACTTGAGGCCGAGCGTGCGGATGCCGCTGCCATCGAGGCCCTCCTGCAGGCGGAACCGGACATCCTGGACATGAACCGGGCGGCAGAGGCTTGACTCGACGCAGAGCGCACGGATGCCGCTCTCATCGACGCCCTCCTGCAGGCGGAACCAGAAGTCCAGGACTTGAACCGGGTGGCGGAGGCTCGACTCGACGTGGAGCGCGCGGATGCCGCTGCCATCGAGGCCCTCCTGCAGGCAGAACCGGACGTCCTCGACTTGAACCGGGCTGTGCTCTCATCTGTGCAGAGCGCCCGCACGCTTCGCTTGAATGAGTAGCTGGAGGCTGAGGACAACCACGGTGCGGAGACACACGTCGGCAGTGACGGCTGGTTCGCGCCGGCAGCCAAAGACGACGAGGTCGTCTCTTTCCGCGAGCAGTGATAGTTTTTGTTTATGTTGTTGTTTTTATGGATCTTTTGCTGTGTAAAAACATACTATAGCCCTGTTTGGATCATGGGGTTAGAGATAATTTGGGTTAGATGGCGGCTCAAATAACCCAAAAGTATCCAAACATGGAGGGTTAGAGTGGGTTAGTTGCATCTAACCCAACTATCCCGGTGGAGAGGTCCTTATCTTTATCTTTACTACTATATAGTGTATGAGTTTTGAAATTTTTAATCCAAAGCCTGAGAAGCAACTTAAGCCGTTGATGAGGGTCAATCCTATGGCTCAGAGTGAAGGGATTCGCGTCTACAGTACCAATGTATCATCTCGCTTTGTTCCTAAAAATTCTAAGCCCTCCGAAGGCATTCACTGTAGGTCACATGGACGACAGTACTTGCAAGACGTTGCGTAGGCAGAACGATGGCTCTAGAAGCTGAAATAAGATGAGTATTTTAATGGATGAGCAGGTGATGCCGTCTGCCTGTCCCAAAGGCTTCACGGGATTTATTAGGCCGAACTGTACATGATATGGCAGAATTGGCAGCTCATTAGAAGTAGCCTTGTGATTAGAGCATACACTAGCTTCAAATGCATCTTTTTCTCAATTTTTTGTGCATAGTAATTAGTGATGCAAAGGCCAGGGCCCAACCTTTTCTCTAAAAAAATACATAAAATAAATTCTGGGGAAAAAAATTATCATATTAAAGTGCATCTGAACCCCATTGTAGTACTGGTTAATGAAACTATCCCATTATAATAATTATCACAAGAGCTTTACATGCACACACAAAAAGACGGCTAATTCCCTAGACTTATTTCCATCGAAACACATCAATTAAAACTTTGCTCGTGCTATGCACGTACCAGCTTACTAGTTTGGGTTAGAGTGGGTTAGAAAATAACTCTAACTCTAACTGTGTTGGATTATCCAAACAGGGCCTATATTTGTTATGCAAGTCGCCTGACTTGGGTCAGTCTACCATTTTAGGTGGTTGGATGAATATCCTACGTCTCCTAACCCTTCTTTCCTTCTTCCTCACCTCTTCTTCTTCCCCAACAGACCACCGCACGGGCCGTAAGGGTACTCCCCAACATGCGGTAGGATAAACATACTCTATGAACGGAAATTATGTGTCAGCGATAGGATGGCTGAGTTTGGTTTGAACTTGTTCACATGAGACAACACGTGTCAGTGAGGGTGCGTTCCCTTGGTTGGGTTTGCGGCGTGCAGGAGCGACTATGTGAGGGTGCGGTGCGACCGCGGCATGCACGAGCAACCGTGTGAGCGTGCGGTGCAACCGCGACAGCCGTGTGCAAGTGTACCTCCTTCTCATTTTGAAAACTTTAGGCAAGCTTGGCAAAAATGTGTGGCGAAGTTTGGCAATGCAAGGCCTAGACCCAAACAGGATAAGTATGTACGTACTAGGAGTAATAGTGTTAAAAAAGAAAGGCGGGGTTTTCCTTCGCGGGATTTAATCGATACAAATCCTCATTTCACGTGTCAATTAATGCGTATTTTTTTCTTGAAAGACCAAAGAGCTAACCATCTCACTCCTCATCGCTTGATTAATGCAGCGCCATGCAAACCAACCTTCTCACTTCCGCATGCATGCAGGGGATATTAATGTCCTTGGTTGCTAACCCCATCAATTTTGCCTCGATTAGTGTTAGTGGCCCTTTGCAAATTGTAATTTTGATATACTGGCCTTGTGTACAAAAAAATGGAGGTAGTAACTATTTTTGAATTCCTTCCCCATTGCGGTGACGTCGACGATTTTTTTTTGTGGTTTGGCGAAGTGCGTTCGATGGAGAACACCATTGAGGGAGACCACGGTAAGTCGTTCGCAAGTGCCGCCTGCAAGCCGAGACAACTGCCTTATTTGCATCCAGGAAGTCCTTTAGTAGTACTACTACTAGGAGCACTAGTGCGGTGAGATGCTTTCTCGAAGAAGACGATGGAGAAGCGGAGTCAGCGAAGAGTGAAATGATGGTTTCTTCGTCCATGCTTTTGTGATTTGACGCCTCACTGCTTTGTGATTTGTGATAGAAGGGACAGGGGAGTAGACTCTGTGCTCTATACTATACTACATGTGTCCAATCATGGGAGAAAGAGGAGAGACGTTGCATTTTTCTATTCCTTCAATCAATCAATCGGGGAGCTTCGGTTCGATCTTTTTGGCTTTGGCAACACCGTCCACAATGGTTCCCACGATGCCAAAAGCTATTTTCACATTTGGCTACACATTGTGGATGCCCTTAACCGTACCACCTGGTTTTGCTCCTGTGTGCTATCTATACAAATCTCAATTATATTGATCTAAAAAATTATAGAATCAAGATTAGTAAAAAGGAGGTGATTTTGCCGCGCGGATGGCGGGGGAGGTTTCTTATTTTCGGAGGACGTTGTCCTGGTGGTTTGCTAACATGCGGTCCCACATGTCAGTGCTTTACCAAGCCGATCCGCGTCCCACATGAGGCAGAACAACGGCAGAAGCAACACGTGGTTAAGTTGAAGAAGATGAGGGAGAAGTGGATTCAACAATGAGTGAAATGATTGTTGCTTCGTCCCGCCAACTTCTTTTTTTAGCATTATTACTTCTTCCCTCCAACTTAACTGTGGGAAAGGTGGAGCTTTGTGATTTGACGCCTCATTGCTCATTACTACGTCGGCGCCATGACTGGGGTGCTTCACCCCGGCTGCTCTGCACTGTATTCTAGTATGGCACGTGGACCCGGTAGCTTGATGTCCCACATGTCGGCGAAAGGGACTAGAACATTTATGAAAGCGAGCGCTCCACTCTTACGACGGAGGAGTAGACGACACGACGGCCCGGTGAACTGTCACTTGTACTGTATAGTACTATAGTTTTGCTATTTCGCACGATCCATCGATACAAACCCGATTAAATAGGAAAGGGCGGGATTTTTCCCGCGCGATAGATGATACTGGCCGTACATTTCAAAGGCAATTTAAATGTATGCAAACTGAATAATTATAAGTAACAATATGATATCTAGTAAAACTAAAAACACATATGATTTATTGTGTTAGAGTGTAGTAGTAGTGCTGTATTGCATAGTTGTTAGATGTAACATGCGAGAACGTGTAGAGATGTAGTTTTGGAGGGCCTATAGAGAGAAAAGCGTAATACAGTCACCGGACTTCAGAATAAGCTGATTACGGTCACTATATACATTTTGCGGTGATTATCCGGTCACTTGCTCGCAGTTCAGCATCGGATTACACTCTGTTGACCGGCCAAATAGTCTGCGTGGCGCCATGTGGACTAGTTAAACTGACCACATTCCTTGTGGGTCCCACCTATCAGTTTGCATAGGGAAAAGGTCAGATAAACACAAATTTACGCAGGCGCGACAAGGCTCCAACCCGTGCGCGGGAATCACCTGGTTGTGTATGTGTCTGTTAGGGCCTGATGTGTGCGCATGCACGTGTAGGTTGATAACTTGAGCATGAGAGTGTGTGTTGGTCGTGTGGTGTACTGGTGTGTGCATGCATGCATGCGTGTGTGCGTGTGAGTGTTGCGTGCGTGCATGGCTGCAGGTGTACGTGTGAGTGTTGCGTGCGTGCGTGGGTGCATGTGTTTGTGTGAGTGTTGCGTGGATGCAGTTCATGTGCATGCGTGCGTGTGTGTATAATCACCACACCAGCTCCTGTGTGTTAAAACAGACGGCTCAGCATACCAATACAAGGCCACCTTGTCCGCTGTGCCCGCGGTCATGACTTTGAACAACCGTCAAAATAATTTTTTTGTCGTTTGTTTTCATTCTTACTAGCAAGATGCCCATGCGTTGCACGTAACATCAAGATGCATTTGTATGACTTGTTTATCTTGTGAGAGAAAAGGATGAATGAGGGAAGGCTTTATTTGCAAATGTGGAGAGGTGTGTGGGTACCTTTTTGCAAGATTGCCATAGTTTCTTTCCTATCCGTCAGATATAAATCGGATGGCCTATATTGCAGGATGGCAGGCACACCATCATCACCAACTCTGTTTTTTATAAGAGTGTATTTTATGTATTTTATAAGAGTGTACATGTAGAGTAGATACAAGTCGACAGGTGGGCACGATGGTAGTGAGATAATGTGATGCAACATTAGAGGTGCCACGTGGAGCGTTTAACTGGTCAACTAGTCATGTCATGAGCAAATACAAAGTTGTACGGTGAACCCATGACTGTATAATAACCACTAAACGTAAACGGTGACCGTAATGAGTGGATTATGAAGTCCAATGTATGTATCGTGCTTTCGCTTCAAATATAATGATCGTCATTACATATATCGCGAGAGAAAGATGAAGCATGCTGAATTTTCTGGGGGCTTACTTTTAGAGGACCTGGAGATAATTTTGTGTGCATACGTGAAAGGGGCGTACATGGGGGGTATGCGATGGAGAGAAAGATGCTCTTCGTTTCTCTTTATTATGACTAACTTTGTATATAGTTTAAAAATATACAAATTCACAGTGCGGAATAAATATCATTGTGGGCACCATGCAATGCAAATGAGCGTTCATACTCCTCCATATAACTTTGTAATGTTGTATATATGTACAAACTCTAATATAATTTTTTGGCCACACTTTATTCAAAAGGAATGTTGTATGCGAAATAAATGTGAAGAGAGGGCTTTTTAGATCAATGGGGTACGTGATGTAACATGTGTGCATGTGTAGTTGATGCATTTGGCGGGGCCTAGAGAGGTATGTGTGTGCACTACTAGGGAAAACCCTAGTATTTCCCTAGTAGTAGTGCGGGTTTTGAGGCTATCAGCAGCGCGGGTGGCCACGCTACTAATAAGGCGCTACAGCTAACTCATAGTAGTAGCGCGGCCCTAACCTGCGCTACTACTATTGACGATATCATCAGCGCTTTTTGTGAACGCGCTACTATTAACTAGCTGTAGCGATTTCGCCATCCCTCGCTACTGCTATATCTTTCATCATTTTCCCATTACCCCTTTCCCTTTCAGTTCTCCTTTCAGATACTAGATACTAGGTAATGCTAGTAGATATCAAATTCATAAACCATTACTAGGTAGTACTCCCTTCGTTCCAAATTACTCGTCGTGGTTTTAGTTCAAACCACGACGAGTAATTTGGAACGAAGGGAGTACTAGATAACAATTTCATGCATAGCCAACATGCATCCTCAAGCAGTACAAGGTCATATCAACGGCCATCATCATATGTAGTTCTAGATGATATCGACGACGATCATCATATGTAGTTCTAGGTGATATAGCCACACACACATATGTAGTTCTAGATGATATAGCCACACACACATATGTAGTTCTAGATGATATCAAAGACAATCATCATCCTCAAGCCTGGGCGGTTGGTGTTCCTGATAGTAATTAGGATGGCCTGTCCAACACGAAGATTCTTGCCATCGAGGAATTTCTTCCACCCAACCGAGTTTAAGTGTGTGCGACCGTCCGGGTCCACGCGGTAAGTATAGGTTGTGGCGGATCCCCTTGTAGTAAGGCGTAGTCCAGCTGAGCCTTCTTCATCAGGCTCGATACCATAACTCACAGATATGCTCTTTGCCAATTTCTGAATAAGAAAAACATATCAATTAATAAGCATGTGATCAAACTCTACACTAAAACATATCATCGACTAGATTCCACACAACATACCATATCATTGGACTGTACACTAAGTAATTCACACTATTAATTTGCATTTGTAAGTATAACATACCATATCATGTCGATCAACCATGGTATTTGTCAAGCGGGTCACGAATGGCACCCCGACAAAGTCAGCACGTGGCGGAATTATGTCCCACAGGTTGGACACCCCCTCCTCACTCAGCCTTGTTCTTTGAGGTACGATGGCTTCATGAAGTGGGTCCTCATCATCTTCATCGACTGGGTCCTCATTATCTTCATCATCTTCATCATCTTCGTCATCTTCATCATCTTCCACCAGGTTGAGATAAATGACAACTAGCTTGGGTCTTTCTGCTCGGAAGTTGAAGCTAATCAACTCACCACCAATAAGATGCATGCGAGCGACGAAACGGGCCCATCCATCTCCTCCAATCTGCGACATATTGCGTCCTTTCTTGACATCCATAGTGTACGGCCCCCCAGGAGCCTCAAATGTCACAGTGTCTCCTGTCAGCTTGTTGAATTTCAACCTCACATTGCATGGGACGATCTGTGTAAAATAATCAAAATGACACAATGCAGTAATGCCAACACTAAAAATAAAATAGTTATTACATTTCATCTAATTTCTTACCGCCGCATGATGAAAACTCGGCTGGAAGTAGATGCCGAACAGCTTGCCAGTTGCAAGGCTTCTGGCGCATCTTGACTTGCACAGTCGACATAGTGGTGGTGGTGGTGGCGCCATTCTTACTAAAGCAATATGAGCAAAGGATTAACGATCAACTAAATCAAAATGTTCTAAGTGGACTAAATCAACTAAATCATATCAACTAAATCAAAATGTTCTAAGTGAACTAAATCAACTAGCCTACTAAATCAACTAAATCATATCAACTAAATCAAAATGTTCTAAGTGAACTAAATCAACTAGCCTACTAAATCAACTAAATCATATCAACTAAATCAAAATGTTGCGGATGAACTAGCCTACTAAATCAACTAAATCAAAATGTTCTAAGTCAACTAAATCAGCTAGCCTACTAAATCAACTAAATGATATCAACTAAATCAGAATGTTGCATATGAACTAGCCTACTAAATCAACTAAATCAAAATGTTCTAAGTTAACTAAATCAACTAGCGTACTAAATCAACTAAATCAAAATGTTCTAGTCAACTAAATCAACTATCCTACTAAATCAACTAAATCAAAATGTTCTAAATCAACTAAATCAACTAGCCTAATAAATCAACTAAATCAAAATGTTCTGAATCAACTAAATGAAATAGCCTACTAAATCAACTAAATCAAAATGTTCTAAGTCATCTAAATCAACTAAATGAATTAGCCTACTAAATCAACTAAATCAAAATGTTCTAAGTCAACTAAATCAACTAGCCTACTAAATCAACTAAATCCAAATGTTCTAAGTCAACTAAATTAACTAAATGAATTAGCCTACTAAATCAACTAAATCAAAATGTTCTAAGTCAACTAAATCAACTAGCCTACTAAATCAACTAAATTATATCAACTAAATCAAAATGTTGCATATGAGAAGGAGGGAGAAGGAGGGGCGACTCGAGGAGGGATAAGAGAGTAGGATGGACGAGGAAGGCGGAGCGAGGAGGGGCCGGCCGGCGCGGCCAGTTGAGGGAGGACGGAGGAGGAAGGCGGAGCGAGGAGGGGCCTGCCGGCGCGGCCAATTGACGGAGGACGAAGGAGGAAGGCGGAGCGAGGAGGGGCCGGCCAGCGGCGAGTGGAGAAGGAGGACGGAGGAGGAGGCCGGTACCGAGTCTAGCAAGAAGGAGGAGGTGACGGCGCGCGGCGCAAACGGAGGAGGGGCGACAGGGGTGGACCAGCGCGCGGCGCAGTCGGATCGGAGAGGATTGAGTGGCTATGTGTGTGAGTGGATCAGAATGGAGGAGATGAGGGAGATGAATGGCTTAGTAGTAGCGCGCTTTAGGAAAAGACGCTACTGCTAAGCTATCTAGCAGCAGCGCCTTTCACAATAAAGCGCTACTGCTACGTGTCACATGTAAAAATAGACTTTGTTCAATATATCAAAAATACATTGATCATCAACGATCTTTTTGTGTACAATCTGATTTGTCAATATGAGTCCTCACCGGTTTAGGAACAGGTGAAGACTCATATTGCAGCCACAAATTCTACACATAGAGTTCAATGAAGATCAAGTGCTTGTCAAAGTTTGAGAAGTAACATATTTAAGGTGGTAGAAACTCTCTTCACGGAGCGAGGTGGGACTAAATTTTTGTAGGAAACTTAGCAGTAGCGCTTATCTGAGAAATGCGCTGCTACTATGCTACGTACCAGCAGCGTACGAATTATAGCAGCAGCGCGTCTTTGAGAGGACACGCTACTGCTATATTTGTCTCAGCAGTGAGTTTCACCTATGCGCGCTACTGCTAGTTAGCAGCAGCGAGTTATTTTGAAGCGCGCTGCTGATAAGATTCTGTGTATAGGCTTTTCCCTAGTAGTGGTGTATTACGTATTCGAGAGAGGCATTGATAGAGGGGCCGACGGGGGGGGGGCGTGGGAGAGATAGCACGAGAAATGAGAGTGGTCTAGAGAGAGAGAGACGAATATGACGTCACGACAAGAGATTCCATTCCCTTGAGTGTGTATATGCAACGGGGAGAGAATAAAGGCACCAGGAGAAATTTTCTATGTGTGGTGTTTGTGTTGGTATGTGTGGGTGTGAGAAGATAATGAGACGTGGGGGCAGAGGGTGTGTCACCGCGTGAGGTCCAGTGGGTCGAGGTGAGGCCCTTCGTTCGGTTCCGTCCTGCGCCACTTTGGTCGGCCCATGACACATTTAGGAAGACCCATCGATGACTAGTCGTACAAGATAAAGATAGCAGAATTATGAAGGACTCTGTGTCCACTGACAAAGCCGGCTAGGATTTGTAACACTAAGTTCTCGGACTAAGGTAAGCCCTTTATCTCTGATATTACTATTCATCCAACCTAACTTTAAGGGGCATCCTACAGAATGCTCTTCTAGAATCATACTCGTCGATTAGGAAGAGAGGTGTGAGATAATGCGTGAGAGACAGGCGTAAAGATAATGTGCGTACATGAGACACATAGGCAGGTCCTTGTATATAGAAAGGGTCGATGAGGATTGTGCTTGTGTATGTTTGCGAGAGGAAGAGTGCTTGTGATAAAGGTTAGTGAAAACAATTGTAAATGGTTACGAGAGGGAGGGAGGGTTATATCTAGAGCATGTGTGCGAGAAAGACACCTCAGGAGAGAGTGTGTGAGCATGTGTGAGAGACCACCGATGGAGAGTGAAACTACACGTAAAAGACTGTTCTACACATTGATTAAAGATATAAATTGTATCCAAATATTAGGATGGGATCATGATATTTGCAATTCGCGTAAGGAGCGGTCATTGATCCATCAGACATCTAGATTCTATCGAATTTGAGCATGTCTATGTTATTATTCGACACAATTGATCCACATAGTTAGTATTTTGAACTCCAGACAATGCATCGCTTTAGCAATCGAATATAAACATGAGTATAGTTCATGTTGTGTGTGTAAAGCACATTATACATACGAAAGTTACACAATGGACATTTATAAATAGCTACCTATGAACTAGCATACATTTGAATTCAACTTAAGGTGGTTTAAAAAATTGAATTCAACATGAAGTCCATTCAATTATTTGAATTTGATATCATGGCATTTGTAAACCATACCTAAATTATGGGGGCACCAATCTTTGCTCTGATTTTATACATAATAGCATATGTAGTCGTGTACAAAATAGATTCAAATTTAGCTCCTCCATTCCAAAATAATCGTAGTTATAGGATTTTCAAGTGTCAAAATTTCAAAAAGAAGCGGATAATTTAATGAGGTTTTCAAACATACAAGGTCAAATATAACATTGTCTATTTAGGTTAATCCTCATAGTTCAAGAGTACTCTAAACGTGAATGCTTGTGTTTTCAAAATTTCGAACGAAGCGCCAAAAGAGCCTCTACTCGCCTGAAACCGCGTGAGACCAATGTTTGGTAGTACAAGGAAATTACTTTTTTATAACTCTGACCCATGAAACCTACCGGCTCGACGTCCAAAGGTCTAAACTGGGGTAGGTTTGTAGCTTCATCTAGAAGCCACGCAACCGCCTCCGAAAAACATTCATACACAATGGCCGCCTAAGCACACATGCGCAGGGCCGAAATCGCTCCCGCCCACTATTTGGGATACCTGGGATTACCATCCTACCCCCGACCCGCAGTAGGTCTGAAATTTAAGAGGGGGGCAAAGTTTGTACTTTCCCCAAATTTCAAAAAAGCGCGTCCCATCTTCTGTTCAAAAAAGCCAAAAACAAGCGCGTCCCAGACCGAAACATGGTTCCCCCCCACCTGTCTGATTCCCCATTCGTACTCCGTGGGCGCCAAACTACCTCTCCACCAACCGCGAAACCCCGGCATCCTCCGTCCGCCACCCCATCCCACCCATCAACCGCCGCCCTCCTCCATCACGCCGGAGCCGATACCCCGACCTCGTCGTCCTCCGCAACCTCAACCACAATGCCCTCCATGGCTAGTAGTTGAAACCGAGGCCGAGCCGTCCGTACACGAGCCAGTTCAACCACGCCATCCTGCGCCTCACCGCTGCCGCTCCAACTTCGCCACCCTCCACCCCACCGGAGCTGTTCCTGCTACGCCATCCTTCACCGCCTCGGATCTGCTTCCCCTCCGCCGACATATGGCCAGGCAACACAGTCAACAATTTGGCCATGGGTTCGTCCAACCCTGCACCCTCCAGAACATCGGTTTCCCCGATAAAAAGAAGAAGATCGACGCGACATGTGGAGGTGACCACACCGGCAACCGAAGAAGGTACTCCTCTTCCCTTATTCGTGCAAATCTTACATCTCTGCTTGCACGGTATTCATCCCACAGAAGACACTAGTTGACCGCTTCTTCTGGATACTAGATGTTCCTAGTAACTCACGATGCACAAGTTTTCTCCTCATATACTATTTCACCTTAGCTAGAGGTCCGTCGCCCCCCTGAATTTCAATTTCTGGCCAGTTGATTCCCAATTAACGGAAGCATTCCCGGTGTAACATGCGCTAGTACGACTATTACGTCGGGGAAGCAGCGCCTTGGTGTTTATCTTAGGGGCGTGTGCGGCCTAGAGCTACTGGCGCCCGATTTGGAGGTCGGCCGGGATTAAAGGGATGGCCTGGGGGCGTTGCCAAGCACGGGGGTGGTGTGAGGTCGATGGGAGCGCGGGGCGGCGGGGGCACGGGTCTGGGCCGGTGGTCACTGGCGGTTCGAGAAAGATCGTGAAGAGTGACTGGCGGGAGGTAGACGAAGGCCATCTGCCCGTTCCTTATAGATTGGACGGTTCATTAAAAATTTGAGTGACCTATTTATTTTCAGTCGATTGTTATCTTAGATATGACCACATGTGGTGGTGTGCTGGAGGAGTACCTGCATTTCCTGTGCTCATATATTACAAAATCATACAAAGTAGAATCTAATTTTGTTTGCCATGCAATGTTGTAGAGTTGTCATATGTCTCCTGTCATTTATTTTTCAGCCACCTGCTATCTGCTACTTTTACAATGCACTAGTTCTGCACATACTTCACCCATACTCTCACTATTGTGTTTTTATGCAAGGGTATTTCAGAGTCTGCCGAAAGAGAAGCAAAAAAGAAAAGAGACAAGTCATGCCAGCTTTCTACGCGGCTAGGCACGGCACGTTACAGTGCTATAAAGGGTGCAGTGTCAGCAGATGGAGACGGTACGTTGCTCTGGAGTTGATGACCTCGCTCGCAATGAACCACCATCCCAGGTGCTTGCTGTCGGGGGTTGGGTGCGACATATGCCAAAGGATGGCTTATCAAGGTGGGGGTGAGTAGAATGTCGCCGATGCCTGGAAACGGGGTGAGGCGAAGACATGCACGCCGACGGATCTTACCCAGCTTCAGGGCTCTCCGAGGAGATAACACCCCTACTGCTGCTCTGCGGGGTCTCCGCATGGTCACTAAGGCAAAGTGAGTACAAGGTTGCTCCTTGAGCTGTTTCTTGTGGTAGGAGAAGGCAAGGCTAGCCTTCTCCTCCTTGTATGATCTGGTCTAGGGCTAATGGATTCAAACCCTTTGCATGGGTGCCCTGGGGGTTTATATAGGCCTACCTCCCAGGGGTACAATGGTAAAACCGGCTGGGTGCGGGTCCCAGCTGTCTGTCTCTCAGGCCGCCATCTTCTCCGCCGACTACTGGGGCCCACCGACTGGTGGATCCCGCCGACTTGCCTGGTACAGGGCCGATAGCCCTTGTCCGCCGCGGGTGGGTCTTGCCGACTGCAGATTACTATAGCCGTGCTTCTAATGACGCTGGCTCGATCATGGGGTCATGGCAACAGTGCCGCCGCCTGCCGGGCGATCACTGTGGCCATTCCCCTGTCGTGTCTGGTTAATAGCATATGGGGCTCGTGGGAGGGACCGGCCGACTCCCGGAGGCCGACTCCCAATGGGTCCGTCTCGTGGAGCTCTTGCCATCTTCAGTACTCCCATTGACTGGTGGGGCCCGCTGTCTCTGGGTCGTACAGATAGACCGTCGTGGGCACAGGGCTCCACCCTCAAGGGCTGATGTCAGGGTCGGCATGGCAACAGTGCCGCGCCGGACAGAGATCTCCGTGGGTACGGCGCACTGTGGCCATGCCTGCCCTTAATTAACAGGGTGGTTGGAGTCGCAGGCCGACTCCCTATAGTCGGCCTCTCCGGAAGTTGCTGGACAGGAGTCGGCTCATCTTGGAGTCGCCTCTGGGACTCGGCTCGTCCTGGAGTCGCCTCTGGGACTCGGCTCGTCCCGGAGTCGCCTCTGGGACTCGGCTCGTCTTGGCGTCGCCTCTGGGACTCGAGGGGAGCGGCCTGCCCCGATGTCTTGAAAGGTTCTGGGGCTCGGGTTAGCCTACCCGTGGCCCATTACTCTGACAGTAGTCCCCGAAGCTGGTGAGGCTCCGAGGGTGACATGTCGTGGGGCCTCAACAGTTTCATTCTTTGGTGGTGGAATTCGGGCCTCGCATGCCGTCTTCCTTCAAGCCGACTATCTAGAGTCGGACTCGCAGAGGGCCGTCTTGCCCCCTCAGGAGTTTGAACGGCTCGATGGAAACCAGGCGGCGTGCCTGACACGCTTCCCCACGGCCGCTTGCTGCGGACCCGTCGCGCGGCGCCACACGGCACAGGTAGTCTGCTCACCCACACGCGCGACGGGACAGGGCATCGGGCGGGGCCCGCCACTACCGCGCCTCGGCCCGCGAACGGATCCGTTGCGGCTGTGCGGACGGTTGGGTTTCCCACGTCATTACTGCGTGCAGTAACTTCGTGGGGTAAATCGTGGGGGGCGTGGGGTCCCGTGCGTAGTTAATCCCACGCCCGCCCATCGGCTTCTCAGCCTACGGGCCTATAAGTAGGCAGGGGGAGCGGGACGGCGAAACACGCGCGCCCATTCTTTCCTGCTCCCCCGCCTTCTCTTGCCTCTTCTTCTTCTTGCCGCCGTCGCACCAAACCGTGCCGCGCCCGCAGCGATGAGTTCTTCCTCCGCCGCCGCGGCCCCTGCCGTGCGCTCTGGCGTGTGGGACGGCTCCGATGTGGACGACGACCTCATCGAGCTCCTCCCGCAAAACGCGTCGGCTCCCCGGCGTGAACCTGGTGCGAGCCCGTGCCGCGCCGGCGAGGGAAATAAGGCCGACGCCGAAAGATAGTGAACGTAGCTCTATAGTTGATTACAGCATTTCCCCTACACTAGCATCGCAGGTGCTTGTTCTAACTTGGCAGCATGGTATGTGGTTGCATGTTGCATATGGTGTCTAGATTGTAATTCTTCCAATCTGGTTAAACTGCATGTGCTAGTCTGCTTAGCTAGTACATTATACCTGTTAATGTGACATGCCTTCCTGTATTTAGTACATAGTACATCTGTCTATTAAGCATGTCCTTACATAAAACTATTGTTTTTTTGTATCCCGCATCAATCAATATGACGAGACACCTTTAGTATATGCAGTGTGATATTAGTTGCATCTTTCATATGATTTATAGCATGCGCTGCTTCTAATTTGTTGAAATTCCATTTATGATGGGACGCTTTTAACTTGGCAGAGTCATATTGGTTGCATCTTTCATGTGGTGTCTAGCTTGCATTGCTTCTTATTTGTTGGAATGGTTTCTGCTTAGTTTACACAAACAGTTGTGAACATGCCATGTCGTCCTGTTTTTCGTACATATTCCATCCTGGTATCATGTGTTTGCCTTACATCAAAGTAGTGATTGTCAGTATCATGCATGAATGAGTTCTGAAGAGAGAATTTTATTGTTTTTTCTTGTCGGTTTTACTTGACAATTCAAAATCAATAAAGCAAAAGGAAGTTAGCAAGGCAGCGGATAAAGGTGCTCCTTCCGAACGGAGGGCCTCTACAGTTTCTACTCCTCCACACCCACAAGATGATTTCCAAGACAACACATGCATAGACACTCAACAAAGATGTGTTTATGATGAGCACGTCTCCCCTAGTGCAGCATCACTGGTGCTCCCTCTAACTTGGCACTGTTATATGTGGTTGCATGTTATGTGTGATGTCTAGCTTGTATTTCTTCTAATTTTGTTGAATTCCATCTGCTTACTTTACACAATATACTTGAATAAGACACGTGTTCCTGTTTCTAGAACATACAATATCTGTCTATCACACCATGTTCTTACATCAAATTACTACTGTTGTGTAACCTGCAACAATCACTTATCATAAGACATGTTTGACTTCGGAGTGTGATATAGGTTACATCTCACATTCTTTTCTAGCTTGTACTACTAATTTGTTGAAATGGCACTTATGACGAGACAGTTTTAACTTGGTAAAGTGATATTCGTTGCATCTTTCATATGGTGTCTAGCTTTCATTGCTTCTAATTTGTTGAAATGCCTTCTCCTTAGTTTACACATCATAAGCTGTGAATTTGCAATGCTGTGAATATGCAATGGCACTAGTGAGCAAATACTGTGAATATGCAATGCTGCGAATATGCATTGCTTCTAATCATCACCAACTTTGTTTTTTATAAGTGTGTATTTTATGTATTTTATAAGAGTGTACATGTAGAGTAGATACAAGTCGACAGGTGGGCACGAGGGTAGTGAGATAATGTGATGCAACACTAGAGGTGCCACGTGGAGCGGTTAACTGGTCAACTAGTCATGTCATGAGCAAATACAAAGTTGTACGGTGAACCCTTGACTGTATAATAACCACTAAACGTAAACAGTGACCGTAATGAGTGGATTATGAAGTCCAATGTATGTATCGTGCTTTCTCTTCAAATATAATGATCGTCATTACATATATCGCGAGAGAAAGATGAAGCACGCTGAATTTTCCGGGGGCTTACTTTTAGAGGACCTGGAGATAATTTTGTGTGCATACGTGAAAGGGGCGTACAGGGGGGTATGCGATGGAGAGAGAGATGCTCTTCGTTTCTCTTTATTATGACTAACTTTGTATATAGTATAAAAATATACAAATTCACAGTGCGGAATAAATATCATTGTGGGCACCATGCAATGCAAATTAGCGTTGATACTCCTCCATATAACTTTGTAATGTTGTATATATGTAGAGACTCTAAAATAATTTTTTGGCCACACTATATTCAAAAGGAATGTTGTATGCGAAATAAATGTGAAGAGAGGGCTTTTTAGATCAATGGGGTACGTGATGTAACATGTGTGCATGTGTAGTTGATGCATTTGGCGGGGCCTAGAGAGGTATGTGTGTGCACTACTAGGGAAAACCCTAGTAGTAGCGCGGGTTTTGAGGCTATCAGCAGCGCGGGTGGCCGCACTACTAATAAGGCGCTACAGCTAACTCATAGTAGTAGCGCGGCCCTAACCCGCGCTACTACTGTTGATGATATCAGCAGCGCTTTTTGTGAACGCGCTACTATTAACTAGCTGTAGCGATTTCGCCATCCCTCGCTACTGCTATATCTTTCATCATTTTCCCATTTCCCCTTTCCCTTTCCGTTCTCCTTTTAGATACTAGATACTAGGTAATGCTAGTAGATATCAAATTCATAAACCATTACTAGGTAGTACTCCCTTCGTTCCAAATTACTCGTCGTGGTTTTAGTTCAAACCACGACGAGTAATTTGGAACGAAGGGAGTACTAGATAACAATTTCATGCATAGCCAACATGCATCCTCAAGCAGTACAAGGTCATATCAACGGCCATCAACATATGTAGTTCTAGATGATATCGACGACGATCATCATATGTAGTTCTAGGTGATATAGCCACACACACATATGTAGTTCTAGATGATATAGCCACACACACATATGTAGTTCTAGATGATATAGCCACACACACATATGTAGTTCTAGATGATATCGAAGACAATCATCATCCTCAAGCCTGGGCGGTTGGTGTTCCTGATAGTAATTAGGATGGCCTGTCCAACACAAAGATTCTTGCCATCGAGGAATTTCTTTCACCCAACCGAGTTTAAGTGTGTGCGACCGTCCGTGTCCACACGGTAAGTACAGGTTGTGACGGAGCCCCTTGCAGTAAGGCGTAGTCCAGCTGAGCCTTCTTCATCAGGCTCGATACCATAACTCACAGATATGCTCTTTGCCAATTTCTGAATAAGAAAAACATATCAATTAATAAGCATGTGATCGAACTCTACACTAAAACATATCATCGACTAGATTCCACACAACATACCATATCATTGGACTGTACAGTAAGTAATTCACACTATTAATTTGCATTTGTAAGTATAACATACCATATCATGTCGATCAACCATGGTATTTGTCAAGCGGGTCACGAATGGCACCCCGACAAAGTCAGCACGTGGCGGAATTATGTCCCACAGGTTGGACACCTCCTCCTCACTCAGCCTTGTTCTTTGAGCTACGATGGCTTCATGAAGTGGGTCCTCATCATCTTCATCTAGTGGGTCCTCATTATCTTCCTCATCTTCGTCATCTTCATCATCTTCCACCAGGTTGAGATAAATGACAGCTAGCTTGGGTCTTTCTGCTCGGAAGTTGAAGCTGATCAACTCACCACCAGTAAGATGCATGCGAGCGACGAAACGGGCCATCCATCTCCTCCAATCTACGACATATTGCGTCCTTTCTCGACCTCCACAGTGTACGGCCCCCCAGGAGCCTCAAATGTCACAGTGTCTCCTGTCAGCTTGTTGAATTTCAACCTCACATTGCATGCGACGATCTGTGTAAAATAAGCAAAATGACACAATGCAGTAATGCCAACACTAAAAATAAAATAGTTATTACATTTCATCTAATTTCTTACCGCCGCATGATGAAAACTCGGCTGGAAGTAGATGCCGAACAGCTTGCCAGTTGCAAGGCTGCTGGTGCATCTTGACTTGCACAGTCGACATAGTGGTGGTGGTGGTGGCGCCATTCTTCCTAAAGCAATATGAGCAAAGGATTAACGATCAACTAAATCAAAATGTTCTAAGTGGACTAAATCAACTAAATCATATCAACTAAATCAAAATGTTCTAAGTGAACTAAATCAACTAGCCTACTAAATCAACTAAATCATATCAACTAAATCAAAATGTTCTAAGTGAACTAAATCAACTAGCCTACTAAATCAACTAAATCATATCAACTAAATCAAAATGTTGCATATGAACTAGCCTACTAAATCAACTCAATCAAAATGTTCTAAGTCAACTAAATCAACTAGCCTACTAAATCAACTAAATCATATCAACTAAATCAAAATGTTGCATATGAACTAGCCTACTAAATCAACTAAATCAAAATGTTCTAAGTCAACTAAATCAACTAGCCTACTAAATCAACTAAATCAAAATGTTCTAAGTCAACTAAATCAACTAGCATACTAAATCAACTAAATCAAAATGTTCTAAGTGAACTAAATCAACTAGCCTACTAAATCAACTAAATCAAAATGTTCTAAATCAACTAAATCAACTAGCCTAATAAATCAACTAAATCAAAATGTTCTAAATCAACTAAATGAACTAGCCTACTAAATCAACTAAATCAAAATGTTCTAAGTCAACTAAATCAACTAAATGAATTAGCCTACTAAATCAACTAAATCAAAATGTTCTAAGTCAACTAAATCAACTAGCCTACTAAATCAACTAAATCAAAATATTCTAAGTCAACTAAATTAACTAAATGAATTAGCCTACTAAATCAACTAAATCAAAATGTTCTAAGTCAGCTAAATCAACTAGCCTACTAAATCAACTAAATTATATCAACTAAATCAAAATGTTGCATATGAGCAGGAGGGAGAAGGTGGGGCGACTCGAGGAGGGAGAAGAGAGTAGGATGGAGGAGGAAGGCGGAGCGAGGAGGGGCCGGCCGGCGCGGCCAGTTGAGGGAGGACGGAGGAGGAAGGCGGAGCGAGGAGGGGCCGGCCGGCGCGGCCAGTTGAGGGAGGACGGAGGAGGAAGGCGGAGTGAGGAGGGGCCGGCCAGCGGCGAGTGGAGATGGAGGACGAAGGAGGAGGCCTGTACCGAGTCCAGCAAGGAGGAGGAGGTGACGGCGCGCGGCGCAGATAGAGGAGGGGCGACGGGGGTGGACCGGTGCGCGGAGCAGTCGGATCAGAGAGGATTGAGTGGCTGTGTGTGTGAGTGGATCGGAATGGAGGAGATGGGGGAGATGAATGGCTTAGCAGTAGCGCGCTTTAGGAAAAGACGCTACTACTAAGCTATCTAGCAGCAGCGCCTTTCACAATAAAGTGCTACTGCTACGTGTCACATGTAAAAATAGACTTTGTTCAATATATCAAAAATACATTGATCATCAACGATCTTTTTGTGTACAATCTGATTTGTCAATATGAGTCCTCACCGGTTTAGGAACAGGTGAAGACTCATATTGCAGCCACAAATTCTACACATAGAGTTCAATGAAGATCAAGTGCTTGTCAAAGTTTGAGAAGTAACATATTTAAGGTGGTAGAAACTCTCTTCACGGAGCGAGGTGGGACTAAATTTTTGTAGGAAACTTAGCAGTAGCGCTTATCTGAGAAATGCGCTGCTACTATGCTATGTAGCAGCAGCGCGCGTCGCTATAACGCATTGCTGCTATAACTAGCCTCGCGGCGGCCTCGTAGGAATTATAGCAGCATCGCGTCTTTGAGAGGACGCACTACTGCTATATTTGTCTCAGCAGCGAGTTTCGCCTGTGCGCGCTACTGCTAGTTAGCAGCAGCGAGTTATTTTGAAGCGCGCTGCTGATAAGATTCTGTGTACAGGATTTTCCCTAGTAGTGGTGTATTACGTATTCGAGAGAGGCATGGATAGAGGGGCGACGGGGGGGAGTGGGAGAGATAGCATGAGAAATGAGAGTGGTCTAGAGAGAGAGAGACGAATATGACGTCACGACAAGAGATTCCATTCCCTTGAGTGTGTATATGCAAGGGGGGAGAGAATAAAGGCACCAGGAGAAATTTTCTGTGTGTGTGGTGTTTGTGTTGGTATGTGTGGGTGTGAGAAGATAATGAGATGTGGGGGCAGAGGGTGTGTCACCGCGTGAGGTCCGGTGGGTCGAGGTGATGCCCTTCGTTCGGTTCCGTCCTGCGCCACATTGGTCGGCCCATGACACATTTAGGAAGACCCATCGATGACTAGTCGTACAAGACAAAGATAGCAGAATTGTGAAGGACTCTGTGTCCACTGACAAAGCCGGCTAGGATTTGTAACACTAGGTTCTCGGACTAAGGTAAGTCCTTTATCTCTGATATTACAATTCATCCAACCTAACTTTAAGGGGCATCCTACAGAATGCTCTGCTAGAATCATACTCGTCGATTAGGAAGAGAGATGTGAGATAATGCGTGAGAGACAGGCGTAAAGATAATGTGCGTACATGAGACACATAGGCAGGTCCATGTATATAGAAAGGGTCGGTGAGGATTGTGCGTGCGTATGTTTGCAAGAGGAAGAGTGCTTGTGATAAAGGTTAGTGAAAACAGTTGTAAATGGCTATGAGAGGGAGGGAGGGTTATATCTAGAGCATGTGTGCGAGAAAGACACCTCGGGAGAGAGTGTGTGAGCTTGTGTGAGAGACCACCGATGGAGAGTGAAACTACACGTAAAAGACTGTTCTACACATTGATTAAAGATATAAATTGTATCCAAATATTAGGATGGGATCATGATATTGGCAATTCGCGTAAGGAGCGTTCATTGATCCATCAGACATCTAGATTCTATAGAATTTGAGCATGTCTATGTTATTATTCGACACAATTGATCCACATAGTTAGCATTTTGAACGCCAGACAATGCATCGCTTTAGCAATCGAATATAAACGTGAGTATAGTTCATGTTGTGTGTGTAAAGCACATTATACATACAAAAGTTACACAATGAACATTTATAAATAGCTACCTATGAACTAGCATACATTTGAATTCAACTTAAGGTGGTTTAAAAAATCGAATTCAACATGAAGTCCATTCAATTATTTGAATTTGATATCATGGCATTTGTAAACCATACCTAAATTATGGGGGCACCAATCTTTGCTCTGATTTTGTACATAATAGCATATGTAGTCGTGTACAAAATAGATTCAAATTTAGCTCCTCCATTCCAAAATACCCGTAGTTATATGATTTTCAAAAATTTCAAAAAGAAGCGGATACTTTAATGAGGTTTTCAAACATACAATGTCAAATATAACATTGTATATTTAGGTTAATCCTCATAGTTCAAGAGTACTCTAAACGTGTATGCTTGTGTTTCAAAATTTCGAACGAAGCGCCAAAAGAGCCTCTACTCGCCCGAAACCGCGTGAGACCAATGTTTGGTAGTATAAGGAAATTACTTTTCTTAAAACTATGACCCGTGAAACCTACCGGCCCGATGTCCAAAGGTCTAAACTGGGGTAGGTTTGTAGCTTCATCTAGACGCCACGCAACCGCCTCCGAAAAACATTCATACACAATGGCCGCCTAAGCACACATGCGCACGGCCGAAATCGCTCCCGCCCACTATTTGGGACACCTGGGATTACCATCCTACCCCCGACCCGCAGTAGGTCCGAAATTTAAGAGGGGGGCAAAGTTTGTACTTTCCCCAAATTTCAAAAAAGCGCGTCCCATCTTCTGTTCAAAAAAGCCAAAAACAAGCGCGTCCCAGACCGAAACATGGTTCCCCCCCACCTGTCTGATTCCCCATTCGTACTCCGTGGGCGCCAAACTACCTCTCCACCAACCGCAAAACCCCGGCATCCTCCGTCCGCCACCCCATCCCACCCATCAACTGCCGCCCTCCTCCATCACGCCGGAGCTGATACCCCGACGTTGTCGTCCACCGCAACCTCAACCGCAACGCCCTCCACGGCTAGTAGTTGAAGCCGAGGCCGAGCCGTCCGTACCCGAGCCAGTTCAACCACGCCGTCCTGTGCCTCACCGCTGCCGCTCCAACTTCGCCACCCTCCACCCCAACGGAGCTGTTCCTACTATGCCGTCCTTCGCCGCCTCAGATCTGCTTCCCCTCCGCTGACATACGGCCACGGCAACACAGTCAACAATTTGGCCATGGGTTCATCCAAGCCTGCACCCTCCAGAACATCGGTTTCCCTAATGAAAAGAAGAAGATTGACGCGACATGTGGAGGTAACCACACCGGCAACCGAAGAAGGTACTCCTCTTCCCTTATTCGTGCAAATCTTACATCTCTGCTTGCACGGTATTCATCCCACAGAAGACACTAGTTGACCGCTTCTTCTGGATACTAGATGTTCCTAGTAACTCACGATGCACAAGGTTTCTCCACATATACTATTTCACCTTAGCTAGAGGTCCGTCGCCCCCTGAATTTCAATTTCTGGCCAGTTGATTCCCAATTAACGGAAGCATTCCCCGGTGTAACAGGCGCTAGTATGACTATTACACCGGGGAAGCAGCGCCTGGGTGTTTATCTTAGGGGCGTGTGCGGCCTAGAGCTACTGGCGCCCGATCTGGAGGTCGGCCGGGATTAAAGGGATGGCCTGGGGGCGCTGCCAAGCACGGTGGTGGTGTGAGGTCGATGGGAGGGCGGGGTGGCGGAGGCACGGGTCTGGGCTGGTGGTCGCTGGCGGTTCGAGAAAGATCATCAAGAGTGACTAGCGGGAGGTAGACGAAGGCCATCTGCCCGTTCCTTATAGATCGGACGGTTCATGAAAAAATCGACTGGCGTATTTATTTTCAGTCGATTGTTATCTTAGATATGACCACATGTGGTGGTGTGCTGGAGGAGTACCTGCATTTCCTGTGCTCATATATTACAAGATCATACAAAGTAGAATCTAATTTTGTTTGCCATTCAATGTTGTAGACCTATCATATTTTTCCTGTCATTTATTTTTCAGCCACCTGCTATCTTCTACTTTTACAATGCACTAGTTCTGCACATACTTCACCCACACTCTCACTATTGTGTTTTTATGCAAGGGCATTTCAGAGTCTGCCGAAAGAGAAGCAAAAAAGAAAAGAGACAAGTCGTGCCAGCTTTCTGCGCGGCTAGGCACGACACGTTACAGCGCTATAAAGGGTGCAGTGTCAGCAGATGGAGACGGTAAACGTTGCTCTGGAGTTGATGACCTCGCTCGCAATGAACCACCATCCCAGGTCCTTGCTGTCGGGAGTTGGGTGCGACATATGCCAAAGGATGGCTTATCATGTTGGGGGCGAGTAGAACATCGCTGGTGCCTGGAAACGGGATGAGGAGACCACACATCGCTAGTTGGCGTTGCTCATCATCCCGCTGAACTCCGTACCGCCGCCTCCGGAGTTCACGGGGTAGACTGGAGAAGCCGGCGGGGAGAACCCCATCGTGGAGAAGGACGGTGGCGAGGCCTCCGCGTCGGGCACGGCCACGCCGCCACCGCCGCCACCACCGCCATCTGGGAGTGCGTATGGCAAGCAGCCGGCCGGCCCGCCAGTGCTGCTGACCGAAGATGAGGCCGTGGCGAAGCTGCTCCTTCAAGTTGCCTCACTGGTGCGCCACCGCCTTGAGAAGGCGATTTCGGTGCCACGCCCCTTGGAGGCCGGCGCCGCCAGCTCGGCCATCCCAGATGCCGAGGCGACAAGCGCCGCGCCTACTGGGTGTGTGCGAGGAGGCGGCGACGGCCCGCTGAACCAGGCGCTCTTGGACGTCCAGGCGAAGCTGCGAGCTGAGGGCGAGGCAATCCGGGGCTACACCAAGGCACATCTGGCGTCGCGAGCAGCTATTCGGGTATGTTTTCTTCTTTGACTTTGTCTTTTTTTGTTCTTCTTTGTGGGGGCGCGCCAGTGCACCCACTGGGTATAGTCCCCGAGTTTCGGGCCGGCTGCTGAGCCGGCGGCCCGGAACTCCATCTGGCGAGGTCCTCATGTTTGTCTTTATCTAAAATACTTGTCACAGGAATATCACCACCTCCGCGTCACTGCCTTCAACCCCAATGTTGAGCAGCTGGGGAAGCGGACTGCCGACTTGTCGGAGAGCCGGAGTAAGTCCTTCTTCTTTTTCACGGGGGCGCGCTGGCGCACCCGCGGGCTGTAGTCCCCGAGATTCGGGCCGACTGCTGAGCATTCGGGCCGGATCTTCTCGGCAACCTTCTTTACTGACGACTTAATGTCCTTTCCTTTGTTCTTCAGAGGCCAATGCTGCTCTTCAGGAACGGTTGGGCGAAGCCAGCACCGCCCTACGCGCCGAGGAGGAGGAGTGCAGTAAGCTCGCCACAGAGTGCGACCTGCTGGCCGCGCAGCTGGTGGAGCAGAAGGAGCTGCTCAAGAAGGCGCAGGACGAGGCGGAGAAGAGAGAGACCGCTCTCCTGGCCGAGTTCGAAAGCGAGCGCTCCTCCTAGACCGACAAGGAGGCGATGCTAACCTCCGACTTCCATAAGATCGAAGACATCGTCGACGGTGAGTTTCTTTGCTTTCTTTCTTTGAGCCGCCGACTGTAAGTCAGGCCGATTCCTGACCCTTTATCTTGCTTCTTTTTGTTTTGGCAGACTTCTTCCCTGGCCACTCGCAGGCGATCACTCAAGCCATCAAGGCTTATCGCGAGGCACGGAGGCCAAATGGCACGGAGATCGCCGCCAATGCCCCCCTGACCATCGGCGAGCAGCTCCTGAGCATTGAGACTCATTTGCGGCCGACCCATCAGTTGCTGCGCCGGCTTCAACGTGCCGGGGCTCAGGCGATTGGCGCCCTGTGGCCAGACATGCCGGCTCTGTGCACTCCCAGTCGGACTGCCGACTGGCTGGAGGTCGCAGCTGGCCGTCTTGAGGCTTGGAAGGTTTCCTTGGCCCGGGCTGGAGCGCGACGGGCCTTGGAATTCGTCAAGGCTTGGTATCTGGGGCTGGATCTGGACCGGCTGGCCGCGTTCCGGTCAAAGGCCCAGGCAGAGCTGGTGGCCGTGGAAGGCACCCTCGTCGAGCATGCGGCGGCGATTGCTGATTACACAGACACCAGCGTCTTTGTCCCTGAGCGGGCCGCAAACGGCGAGGAGGTGCCGCCGGAGTGGTTCGGGATGAACCCGGACTACGACGAGGACTCGGCGGAGGTGATCGGCTCCAGCACCGAGGACGAAGACGAGGCGGAGGATGGAGGCGAGACAGAGGCGCCAGAAGACGGAGCGGGCGACCAGCCTCAGCTCGACCGCGCCTCCAGCAACGGGCCACGTCCGACCGGGCCAGCTGCCGCCAGAGACGATCAAGCCGAGACTACCCAGCCGGCCGCCCCGACGCCTGACACCGCCGTCTCCTTCGACCCTCCGAACCCGCCTGCCGCTTCTTAAGCTGCCGTCTTGCCTTCATTTTATCTGCTTTAGTAGTCTTTGAAAGAACTAGTTAATTTGCACAATTCCACCCGCGGGGTGTATTTTGAACTTGGCCAGAGGCCGATATTATGTAAATATCTATCCGAATTCTATCTTTCCTTGCTCATCGCTCTTTTGGCTTTTTCCTTTGCCGCCTTCCCGCAGTCGCTGCTTTGCCAGATGGACAACTGCTCTGCAGACTGCCACTGGGTCAAATGCTTAGCTACTTTAGGGAAGGCAAGTACTTGGCCTTTTTTAGAGTTTTTAACAAGTTGGATAGAAGGCGGCAAGCCGATTATTCAAGAGTCGGCTCTACGAGGAGAGGCTGGAAGCCGGCCTGGGCTATGCTTGTGCTTTGGGTCCTTAGCCATTTTTTGTGTGGGCGCTCGTTCTTCCTTACTCTCTGCCCACCAACAGTCGCTCTGAGAGCTGCGGCTTCTGACAGGAGACGGCTTAAGCGCCGCGCACTACTTGTCCGACTGCAGGAAGCATTTCATAGCGCAGGACGGCGAGTCCCCGGGCCGACTAGTCGAACCTGGTGCCAAGCGGCATAACAAAGAGTAGCATACTCGAAGGCATAATTCTTATCATACAGATAACAAAAAGGGCAGTCCCCGAGCTCGTCTCGGGGGGCCCAAAGTCTTGGTACTTTAATACAAAGGATAGCGTGGTACATACTGCATCAACTGTAAAATCTTCGGAGAAGATCTGCGTTCCATGCCGTTTCGACTCTTTGCCGGAGTCGTCCCTCTTGCGTGCTTGGGGCTTCTGGGCGTCGATTAGTTAGTAGGAGTCGTTGCCCAGCACTTTGCTGATGATGAAGGGGCCTTCCCAAGGCGCCGACAACTTGTGTTGGCCGGCTGTTCGCTGGATCAGTCGGAGCACAAGGTCGCCGTCTTGGAAGGATCTCGGCCTGACCTTCCTGTTGTAGTATCGGTGCAGGCTCTGCTGGTAGATGCTGGACCGGCTGAGTGCCAACAGCCGGCCCTCTTCCAGCAGATCGACATCGTCTTGACGTGCTTCTTCAGCTTCCTCCTCGGTGTACATAGTGACTCGCGGAGAGTCGAACTCTATGTCCGTCGGGATGACGGCTTCAGCACCGTAGATGAGGAAGAAAGGCGTGAAGCCGGTTGACTTGTTTGGAGTCGTGCGCAGACTCCAGAGGACGGCTGGCAGCTCCTCAAGCCAACAGCCAGCCAAACGCTCCAGTGGTTCGACCAATTGAGGTTTGATGCCATATAGGATGAGGCCGTTCGCTCGCTCCACCTGGCCGTTTGACTGCGGATGGGCAACGGACGCTAAGTCCAGTCGGATGCCCTACGTCGCCCAAAAACGGGACAAGGTGCCTTTGGCAAAATTTGTGCCATTGTCGGCGATGATGTTGTGCGGTATGCCGTACCAGACCGTGATGTCAGCCATGAAAGTCACTGCAGTCGGACCGTTCAACTTCTTGATGGGCTTTGCTTCTATCCACTTGGTGAACTTGTCCACCGCGACGAGTAGGTGAGTTAGGCCACCTCGGGCCGTCTTGAATGGTCCCACCATATCCAGGCCCCAAACCGCAAAGGGCCAAGCGATGGGGATGGTCTTGAGTGCAGAAGCCGGCTGAAGCGGCTTGGAGCAGAACTTCTGGCACCCCTTGCATTTTTGGACTAATTCCTTGGCCTCTTCTAGGGCAGATGGCCAGAAGAAACCATGCCGAAAGGCTTTGGCGATGAGTGCTCTTGAAGCCACATGGTGGCCGCACTCGCCTTGATGGATGTCTCTGAGAATTGCCTGGCCTTGCTCTGGCTCAATGCAGCGCTGGTAGACACGAGTGACGCTGCGCTTGACCAGCTCTCTGTTGATTATGGTGTAGGCTGCCGCTCGGCATTGCACTTGCCGAGCCAAGATTTCATCGCTGGGCAACTCTTTGCTCACTAGAAATTGAGGATGGGCTTAGCCCATGAGGGTGCTGCTACTTCTTCGATTGCCACCAGTGCGACTTGGACGAGGGCGGCTGGGCTGGGAGCCGGCGGGCTAGGGTCCGCGGCCGCTCGTTGGATCGCTGAAGTCCCCGGGCCGACTGGCGCAGTCCCCGGGCCGAGCTCTGGAGTCTTTGGACTGGTTACCGCAGTCCCCGGGCCGGGTTTCGAAGTCCCCGGGCCGGCATCGACTATGATCTTCTTGGAGCCGTCTGTAAGAATTCTCGTGCCGTCTGCTGGGGCTCTGGAGTCGGATCTGACTTCTTCGGGGGGAGCCGGCACAAAGATGGAGTCTGACTCTGGTGAAGGCTTGATAGATGGCTTAAGGAGGCGCTGAAGAGCGACGCTGGATGGTATCGCTTGGCGGGTGGAGCCGACTCGTGCCAAGGCGTCTGCTTGGTCGTTGTCATTTCTTGGCACATGAAGGAACTCGCACCCCTCGAAGTATCTGTTGAGTTGCTGCACCAGGAAGCGGCAGCTTGCCATGTTTGCATCTTTGGCGTCCCAGTCGCCAGATGACTGCTGGACCACCAAATCGGAGTCGCCATAGCACAGGATCCGGCGAATGCCGAGCTCTTTGGCAAGCCGGAGCCCGTGAATGAGCACCTCGTATTCGGCTACGTTGTTGGAGGCGATGAAGTGGATCTACAGCGCATGCTTGAGCTTGTCGCCTTTGGGGAGGTGAGGACGATGCCGGCTCCCAAGCCGGAGCGCATCTTGGAGCCGTCGAAATGCATCCACCAATGGCTGGAGTCGGGCACTGGCGTCAGGTACTGGGTCTCGGCCCAGTCGACGAGGAACTTGGCCAGTGCTTGCGACTTGATGGCGGTACGGGGCTGGTAGTAGATGGTGTGGGGAGCCAACTCTATGGCCCATTTGGCCACTCGGCCAGAAGCATCTCGGCTCCCACTGATCTCGCCCAGCGGGGCTGTGCAAACCACAGTAATTGGATGCTCTTGAAAGTAAGGCTTCAACTTCTTGGCGGCAAAGTGCACGCCGTAGCACATCTTCTAGTAGTGGGGGTAGTTCTGCTTGGAGGTTGACAGTACCTCGCTCAGGTAATATGCCGGTCTCTGGACAGGGAGTGCCTTGCCTTCCTCCTTGCGCTCGACTACAATTACTGTGCTGACTACCCGACTGGTGGCGGCAATGTATAGGAGCATGGGCTCTTTAGGAGTCAGAGCCGCCAGCACAGGGGGAGTAGTCAACATCTTCTTCAGCTGGAGAAATGCTTCATCCGCCTTGTGGTTCCACTCAAAAATGGTGGTCTTCTTCATCAGTTGGTACAAAGGGAGAGCCTTCTCGCCCAGCCGACTGATGAATCGGCTGAGGGACGCCAAACAGCCGGTGAACTTCTGCACATCTAACATTCGACTGGGTACCTCCATCCTCTCGATGGCCTTGATCTTCACAGGTTTGCATTATATGCCGCGTTCAGAGACCGGGAAGCCAAGGAGTTGGCCGGCTGGTACTCCGAAGACGCACTTCTCAGGGTTGAGCTTGATCTGGAATCGGCGCAGGTTCTCGAAGGTTTCTTTGAGGTCTTCCATCAGTGTCCCACGCTTTTCTGTCTTCACCACTACATCATCCACGTAGGCGTGGGCATTTCTGCCGAGCTTCTTGAGGAGGCACTTCTGCATTCAATGCTGAAAGGTGGTGCCGGCATTCCTTAAGCCAAACGTCATGGTCAGGTAGCAGAAGGCTCCGAACGGCGTGATGAAGGCGGTCTCCAGTCTGTCTGTCGGGCTCAGTTTGATCTGGTGATACCCTGAGTATGCATCTAAGAAGCTCAACGGCTCGCATCCGGCTGTGGAGTCTATCACCTGATCAATTCTCGGCAGAGCAAATGGGTCCTTGGGGCAGGCTTTGTTGAGGCTTGTGTAGTCAATACACATCCGCCACTGCTTGTTCTTCTTCAACACCAGGACCGGGTTTGCCAACCATTCTGGAAAAAATACTTCCATAATGAAGACGGCTGCCAGGAGCCGGGCTATCTATTCTCCAACAATTCTTTGCTTCTCTTCTGAGAGGCGGCGCAAGGGCTGCCTGACGGGGTTCACATCAGGTCGGACATGTAACTTGTGCTCGGCGAATTCCGTTGGTACACCTGGCATGTCTTTATGGGACCATGCAAAGATGTCTCGATTCTCACGGAGGAAATCGACGAGCTTGCCTTCCTATTTGCTGTCAAGGTTTGCACCTATGACAGCATACCTCTCTGGGTGCTCTGGGTCCAAGGGATCTTCTTGGTCTCTTTGGCCGGCTTGAATGAGTCCTCAGCTTCCGACTCCTTGGGGTCAGGCGACATCTCTGGCTGCTTGCCGGCCATCGCCACAACTCGGTCAAGAAGCTCCTTCTCAGCTGCGATTACCAAGGACTCGGCCAGCCAACTGCTCTTAGCTGCACAGGCGGACGACTTCCTGTAGTCGCCGGCGACGGTCAGAATCCCCTTGGAACTCGGCATCTTCATCTTGAGGTAGGCATAGTGGGGGACCGCCATGAACTTGGCCAATGCAGGTCGGCCAAGCAGCGCATGGTACGGGCTTTCGAGGTCCACCACTTCAAACCAAACTGGCTCTCGGCGGAAATGATCTTTGTCTCCAAAGAGGACATCAATCAGGATCTTGCCGATTGGTGAGCAGGAAAGGCCAGGTACAATGCCGTGGAACACTGTCCGGCTGCTCTGGAGCTGTATTTGCTTGATTCCTAACTTCTCCATGGTGTCCTTGTACAGGATGTTGATGCTACTGCCTCCGTCTATCAGCACTCGCGAGAAGCGAGCGGCCCGCCTATCTGTGGCTAAAGTTGCACTCAAAACCAAGGCATAGGAGCCTGGATTCGGCATCACCTCTGGGTGATTAGCTCTGCTCCAACTGATAGGCTTCTCGGACCAATGCATAAATTCTGGAGTATCTGATGCTACTGCATTCACCTCTTGCTGCTGCAGCCGCCTACTGTGTCGATCGTCAGCCACACTGGTGAACACCACATAGGCTCTGTGCTCTTCTGGGTACTCATCTCGTACTGCCCCGACTGGCCTGGCAGCCGGCTGCTGGGGCGGCGGTGGAGGCGGTGGCCCAGCAGGCGGGGGAGGAAGGAGGCCGTCTCCCTTGGCGATTCTGGTGAGCCAGTGGCATTTTCGGGTGGTGTGGTTTGACGGCTTCGCGCCGCTGTGGAACTTGCAGGGACCATCTAGAGTCTGCTCGTGGGAGAAGGCCGACAACCAGTTGGACTTGCCGCCTATCTGTCGCTTGGTTGGGGGCTGCCCCTCTGGCTGCTGGTCTTCGACTGTCGCAACCTGCCGGCTGCTGGAAGTCGGCTGTGAGGCCTTGCGCTTGTTATCGTTCTGTTGTTGTCGCCGACTGGTGTCTCCAGCCTGAGTTCTGGGAGCCTGAGGGGCTGTTTTGCCAGTCGCACTAACTTGGATCTCCGTCTTCATGGAGGAGTCGGCCATGGCGTACTTGTCTGCTATGATCAGCAGCTCGTCGAGGGTCTCTAGCTCGTCGCAGAGTAGCTTGTGCTTGAGGAGGGTGCCCTCCCGGCACCGGGCGGTGAAGTACTCGATAGCTTGCACCTCGTCCACGCCCTCGCAGGAGTTCCAAAGCTCGGCCCAGCGCGTGAGGTAGTTGCGTGTTGACTCGTCTGGGCCTTGCATGCACAAGGAGAGCCGGCGCAGCTTGGGAGGTCGCCTGTACGTGCTCGTGAAGTTGCGGACGAAGGCTTCGGTGAAGTCGACCCAGCTGTTGATGCTGCGGGACTTCAGACTGTTCAACCATGTCCGGGCCATGCCTTGGAGCATGAGTGGAACATACTTCACGGCAACTCACTTGTTGCCGTTCGCTATGTTGACGGCCGTGGAGTAGTCAACTAGCCAGTCTTCTGGCTTCACGGAGCCAGTATACTTGGGCGTGTCTCGGGGGACCATGAACCCTTTGGGAAAGGGCTCATCTCGGATGCGAGGTCCAAAGCAGGGTGGACCCAACTCGTCTTCTTCTTCTAGCGTGAGGGATCAGTGGAGTCGGTCGATCCGGTGGCGGGCGTCGTTCTCTCCGACTCCCTCTCGGCGGCCAAGGCCGCCACCGAGAGTCAGATGCTCAACGGGTGGCGGGGAGACTCGCCTTTCTCTTTGTGGTGGAGGAGGCAGATAGTCGCCCTGCCATTCCACTACTCTTGGGCGGCCGTCATGGTCGCGCTCGATGGTGACGCGAGTCTGACTGTGGCTGTCACCCGGCTCTTTGTCTTTTCTTCCGCGGACTCCGCCAGTCGGTGTCCGAGACATCGTGCATTGATCTCGGCGGGGAGGTAGGTCGTCGTCTGGCCGTCGCGGCGCCTCTGTGCGGCCGCCGGCTGCATTCTGCGCGGCAACCGCGTCGAGGAGCTGCTGGACTCGCTCTGTCATCATGCGGCTCTCTTCACCTTCAAAGTTTTTCAGGTCGCCAGTCGCCGCCTGGGCGGCGCGGATGTTCTCCGCAGGCGTGGCGTATACGGGGCGATTGGCCCCGAACAGGTTGGCGATGGTTGCACCGCGCTGCCGGACCGCGCCTAGGCGGCTAGGCCCAGTCGGAGCCGGCGAGCCGCCCACAGCGCGATCCATCTCATGATGGTAGGCTTCTGACAAGCGCCTCATGCTCGCCAGCTTCTTCGCGCCTTCGATGATATGAAGGCGGCGTGTCTCCAGCATCTCGGCGTCAGCGTCCTCCGGAATAGGCGCGGTCAGGTCTTGCAGAGCTGCGTCGAGTGGGTCATGGGCTCCCTCGCCGGAACGCTCGTCGTGACTGATGACGAGCACCTCCGTGACGGCGCTTCCGCCGCTCTCCTCATGAGGGAGCGACTCGTCGTAGACCACCACATTGGTGGGGAACACGTCGAGCCACGCGGTGTCGGAGTCGACCAGCATCGGGTCGGTCGAGCCTAAGGACTCCAGGTCCATGATAGGCTCGCCGGTGACGTGGAGTTGGTCGAGGAGGCCCGCGAGGAGGTTCTCGGAGCCGCCCGTGCCTGTGTCGGATGCAGGCTCATCGAATAGGAGAACCTCACCGACAAGTTCGGCGAGACAGCTGGCTGCGCAGGCGGCCTCAGCGCCGCGCAGCGCGTCGATGCAGACTCCGTCTGGCGAGCCTGGCTGGCTGCACTCGCCAGGGAGGAAAAGGGTTCCCATCCAGAACAGATCTCCGGACGATGGTGCACCTTGCCCCACGGTGGGCGCCAAATGTCGGGGGTTGGGTGCGACATATGCCAAAGGATGGCTTATCATGGTGGGGGCGAGTAGAACGTCGCCGGTGCCTGGAAACGGGATGAGGCGACGACATGCACGCCGGCGGATCTTACCCACCTTCAGGGCTCTCCGAGGAGATAACACTCCTACTGCTGCTCTGCGGGGTCTCCGCATGGTCACTAAGGCAAAGTGAGTACAAGGTTGCTCCTTGAGCTATTTCTGGTGGTAGGAGAAGGCAAGGCTAGCTTTCTCCTTCCTGTATGATCTGGTCTAGGGCTAATGGATTCGAACCCTTTGCATGGGTGCCCTGGGGGTTTATATAGGCCTACCTCCCAGGGGTACAATGGTAAAACCGGCTGGGTGCGGGTCCCAGCCGTCAGTCTCTCAGGCCGCCATCTTCTCCACCGACTACTGGGGCCCACCGACTGGTGGGTCCCGCCGACTTGCCTGGTACGCGGCCGACAGCCCTTTTCCGCCGCGGGCGGGTCTTGCCGGCTGCAAATTACTGTAGTCGTGCTTCTAATGACGCTGGCTCGGTCATGGGGTCATGGCAACAGTGTCCCCGCCTGACGGGCGATCACAGTGGCCATTTCCCTGTCGTGTCTGTTTAATGGCATGTGGGGCCCGTGGGAGGGACCGGCCGACTCCCGGAGGCCGACTCCCAACGGGTCCGTCTTGTGGCGCTCTTGCCGTCTTCAGTACTCCCGTTGACTGGTGGGGCCCGCCGTCTCTGGGTCGTACAGACAGACCGTCGTGGGCACAGGGCTCCGCCCTCAAGGGCTGATGTCAGGGCCGGCATGGCAACAGTGCCGCGCCGGACGGAGATCTCCGTGGGTACGACGCACTGTAGCCATGCCTGCCCTTAATTAACAGGGTGGTTGGAGTCGCAGGCCGACTCCCTATAGCCGGCCTCTCCGAAAGTCGTTGGACAGGAGTCGGCTCATCTTGGAGTCGCCTTAGGGACTCGGCTCGTCCTGGAGTCGCCTCTAGGACTCGGCTCGTCCTGGAATCGCCTCTGGGACTCGGCTCGTCCCGGAGTCGCCTCTGGGACTCGGCTCGTCTTGGAGTTGCCTCTGGGACTCGAGGGGCGCGGCCTGCCCCGATATCTTGAAAGGTTCTGGGGCTCGGGTTAGCCCACCCGTGGCCCATTACTCCGACACTTGCTTTAACTTCGCGGTGTCATATGTGGTTGCATGTTCCATATGGTGTCTAGCTTGTATTCGAAAGGCCGAAGTCGGTCTTTATTAAGATAAGGAAAGATATTTTTTACATGAACCACCATCCCGTGAGCACCAGAAGACAAATAGCTAGTCAGGGCACTGGCCGAGCCAGTGACAAGCCCAGCAAAGACAGGCATCACCTGGAAGCCAACTAAAAAGCCGCGATGGTGGCGAAGTAGCCCGCCTCCCACCAGGCTCTCAGGTCCTAGATGATCATGTTCACCACTCCAGCCGGATGTCTAGCTTGTATTGCTTCCAATTTGGTTAAATTGCATCTTCTTAGCTTAGACATTATACCTTTGAATATGACATGCCTTTCTATTTTAGGTACATACTAGTATATCTGTGTATTAACCATGTTCTTACATCAAACTAATGTTCTTGTGTATCCCTCATCAATCACTTATGACGAGGCAGGCAGGCAAGGGGACTACTCCTCATTTAAAGAATGCAGCGTCAGCCTCCCGACATGATTCTCAAGAAACATAAATGCTAGATGAAGATAGTGAACGTAGCTCTGTAGTTGATTACAGCATTTCCCCTACACTAGCATCGTAGATGCTTGTTCTAACTTGGCAGCATGGTATGTGGTTGCATGTTGCATATGGTGTCTAGATTGTAATTCTTCCAATCTGGTTAAACTGCATGTGCTAGTCTGCTTAGCTAGTACATTATACCTGTTAATGTGACATGCCTTCCTGTATTTAGTACATAGTACATCTGTCTATTAAGCATGTCCTTACATAAAACTATTGTTTTTTTTGTATCCCGCATCAATCAATATGACGAGACACCTTTAGTATATGCAGTGCGATATTAGTTGCATCTTTCATATGATTTATAGCATGCGCTGCTCCTAATTTGTTGAAATTCCATTTATGATGGGACGCTTTTAACTTGGTAGAGTCATATTGGTTGCATCTTTCATGTGGTGTCTAGCTTGCATTGCTTCTTATTTGCTGGAATGGTTTCTGCTTAGTTTACACAAATAGTTGTGAACATGCCACGTCGTCCTCTTTTTTCGTACATATTCCATCCTGGTATCATGTGTTTGCCTTACATCAAAGTAGTGATTGTCAGTATCATGCATGAATGAGTTCTGAAGAGAGAATTTTATTGCTTTTTCTTGTCGGTTTTACTTGACAATTCGTAATCAATAAAGCAGAAGGAAGTTAGCAAGGCAGCGGATAAAGGTCCTCCTTCCGAACGGAGGGCCTCTACAGTTTCTACTCCTCCACACCCACAAGATGATTTCCAGGACAACACATGCATAGACACTCAACAAAGATGTGTTTATGATGAGCACGTCTCCCCTAGTGCAGCATCACTGGTGCTCCCTCTAACTTGGCACCGTTATATGTGGTTGCATGTTATGTGTGATGTCTAGCTTGTATTGCTTCTAATTTTGTTGAATTCCATCTACTTACTTTACATAGTATACTTGAATAAGACACGTGTTCCTGTTTCTAGAACATACAATATCTGTCTATCACACCATGTTCTTACATCAAATTACTACTGTTGTGTAACCTGCAACAATCACTTATCATAAGACATGTTTGACTTCGGAGTGTGATATAGGTTACATCTCACATTCTTTTCTAGCTTGTACTACTAATTTGTTGAAATGGCACTTATGACGAGACAGTTTTAACTTGGTAGAGTGATATTCGTTGCATCTTTCATATGGTGTCTAGCTTTCATTGCTTCTAATTTGTTGAAATGCCTTCTCCTTAGTTTACACATCATAAGCTGTGAATATGCAATGCTATGAATATGCAATGGCACTAATGACGAGAGACCTCAAACATGGTAGTGTGATGTTGTTTGCATCTTGCATATGATTTATTTCTTGTACTGCTTCACATTTGTTTAAACGCCATTTATGATGAGACACTGTTAACTTGGCAGAGAGATATTTGTAGCATCTTTCATATGGTGTCTACCTTCCATTGCATTGCTTCTAATTTGGTGAAATGTCTTCTTCTTAGTTTACACATCATAGTTCTAGTTATCTCTTCCGTCCTGTTTTTCATACATATTACATCCTCCTATCATGTGGTTGTCTAACATCAAAGTTCAGTTCGTCTGCATCACGCATCAATTTGTTCTGAAGAACTAAATTGTTCTTCATTTTTCTTGTCGGCTTGACTTAACATGGCACAGAGAAAGAGGAAGAAACACAGAATGGCAGGGAATGAGAAGCGGATGAATCCTGCAGATTCTGCTGGTACTGATGGTGCAATAGCAGGTGAAAGTCCAGCGGAAAATTCTACAAACACGGCATCCCATGCTACACGAGCTGCAAACAAAGCCAAATAGAAACTAATAGCTGCCACCAAACAAGCAGAGATAGCCCTAGTTCTTGCAACACCTACCACAGTACTACCAGCTGCACGACTTACTCGTGCGTCAACTAAGCTAGCAGCACGTTCCCAAGCTCCCTTGCCACCTGCTATGTCTTGAGCTTGCGTTGGTTTTCCTCGAAGAGGAGAGGGTGATGCAGCAAGTGTACCATACGTATTTCCCTCCGTTTTGAGAACCAAGGTATCAATCCAGTAGGAGGCTCCTCAAAAGTCCCACGCACCTACACAAATAAACTGAGAACTCGCAACCAACGCAATAAAGGGGTTGTCAATCCCTTCACGGCCACCTGCGAAAGTGAGATCTAATAAAGATAGTATGATAAGATAAATATATTTTTGGTATTTTATAATATAGATGCAAAAAGTAAAGATGCAAATAAAAGTAGATTGAAAGCAAATATGATAAGAGATAGACCCGGGGGCCATAGGTTTCACTAGAGGCTTCTCTCAAGATAGCATAAGTATTACGGTGGGTGAACAAATTACTGTCGAGCAATTGATAGAAAAGCGCATAGTTATGATATTATCTAGGCATGATCATGTATATATGCATCACGTCCATAACAAGTAGACCGACTCCTGCCTGCATCTACTACTATTACTCCACACATCGACCGCTATCTAGCATGCATCTAGAGTATTAAGTTCATAAGAACAGAGTAACTCATTAAGCAAGATGACATGATGTAGAGGGATAAACTCATGCAATATGATATAAACCCCATCTTGTTATCCTCGATGGCAACAATACAATACGTGCCTTGCAACCCTTTTTGTCACTGGGTAAGGACACCGCAAGATTGAACCCAAAGCTAAGCACTTCTCCTATGGCAAGAAAGAGCAATCTAGTAGGCCAAACGAAACTGATAATTCGAAGAGACTTGCAAAGATAACTCAATCATACATAAAAGAATCCAGAAAAGATTCAAATATTATTCATAGATAAACTTGATCATAAACCCACAAATCATCGGATCTCGAGAAACACACTGCAAAAAGAGTTTACATCGAATAGATCTCCACAAGAGAGGGGGAGAACATTGTATTGAGATGCAAAAAGAGAGAAGAAGCCATCTAGCTAATAACTATGGACCCTGAAGTCTGTTGTAAACTACTCACAACTCATCGGAGGGGCAAGGATGTTGATGTAGAGGCCCTGCATGGTTGAATCCCACTCCGACAAAGTGCCAGCGAAGGCTCCAAGATGGGATCTCACGGATACAGAAGGTTACGGCAGTGGAAATTGTGTTTCGTGGTGCTCCTGGATGTTTTCGGGGTACGTATGTAACATCCCAAATTTTGAATTTGGAATGTTATACATAGGTCATCCATGCATATTATATTTTATTGCATTTCCGCTCCGCAATCCTCAAAATCCTAAGCAACTCAAGGACCCTCGGAGAGAGTTGGGGATTTCACGGTTTTCATGTTTGATTCATATCAAATAGTGAAACCAGAATTTTTTATTTTAATTATTTTTCTCTCCGGAAAATATTTCATATAAAAAAATATATATCAGAGGAGATAATATGACTTCTCCAAAACAATTGAAATATTGGAGGAAAATGTTAAAATCATTTATTTGATTTTATTTGAGTTTATTTGGCTTTTATTTGCATTAGAAAAATTGCACGTTTTCAAAATTGCATTTTAGGGCCAAGAAAATGTTCAGCTCGTTCTAAATATTTTAGTTAGACGGTGAAAATTTGTTTTGGCATTTTTAGATTTTTATTTGATTTTCTAGGATTTTATTTCTGTCGGCGAATTTTCTTTTTTTAAAAAGAGTTCCGCCGGCTGGGCCGAAATCCAGCCAGGTCGCCGGCCCAACTGCCTGCGCCACCGCCTCCGTGCGCGTGCGCCGCCCCGCCACCGCTCGGACTGGAGTCCGAGCCGGACTCTGCCTCCGCCGCGCCTTGCCCCCTCCTCCAAGTCACCCCCCCGCTTTATATACGCCCCCCCTCGAGCACCACCACCACCGCCGCCGCTCGCGCCTCGCCGCCGCCGCTGCAGCTGCCGCCGCCGCCGCCACTGCTTGCCGCTGCACCACCGCCGAGCCCCGCCACCCCGCGAGCCGCCGCCCCGCCGCTCAACCCCGCCCCGCCGGAGCCACCTCGCCGGAGGTACCGCACCGGATCCGAGCCGCCGGTTTTTTTAAAAACCATTCGGTTTTTTTAGAAACCCTAGTTCGGTTTTTTAGATCGGTTCGCCGGTTTTCTCGATTCTTCTAATTAGCGGACGTTCCTCCGTACGTTCGTTTAAACGAACAGTTTTCTTCCATTAGTTACAGATAACGAACGCTTGTTCGTTAGTCTGTTCATCAGTTTTCTTTTATCGGATTTATCTGCGATTATTTTCAATCGTGATTTCTGATCCGATCTTAGTTTCTGTTTATCTTTTCGCTAGTTAGTCGGAGTCAGGTGATTCAAACGCCTAGAGTTTCATCTCGAGACCCTCTTTCTGTTTAGTCAACTTAAACAAGATTTTGATACTGTAAAATTTGACCTTAGTTCATATTAGTAAATGGATCTTGTTTCTTCCGCTGTTTGGGTTTCGTTGCTCCGTTTGAATTGATTCTTTTTGCATACCAGAGTTCTTAAGTTGAACTTTCTAGTCAACCTCTTTTATTTGAAGTTTTGCTCGTGCATTCTTTGCTAGTTTCTTATGTATTTTATTGTTTGTTTGCGATAGAATTCCTGGAGTGCGAAGCGTGTTACTATGAGTCTCTAGGATTCACGGATCATCAGCAAGGAAAGTAACACATTGATCATACTCTTTTCATACCCAGTTTTTATTGCATTAGTTCAATCCTCAAATATTGCATGATTAGGATGTCATTAACTTGTGGGTTGGGAAGTAGTTATTGAGGTAGAACCTATTGCCCTGTTTATTATCAAACCCTTGGGAGTTACTTCTACACGTTGCTTATATTGCCATGCTATGCTCGTAGACGTGGTTTGGGTTTGAGTGTATCCATGACAGATGTGAGATTGTTAATTAATGGTTTATTTAAGGTGGCAACTTAAAATTCACATCTAGGTGGATTGAGGCACCTGGGGAACCCAGTGTTTGTATTTTTTTGGAAATCTCGGGGTACCCGTGTGATCTTCCTATGGACCGCCACCCAGGCTTAAAGGGAACTGAGATGATTCATGCTAGAAAATTCCATGTGCAGCCACAAGCTATTATGGGCTCTAGCATAGTTGAGTAAGTTACGTGAAGCTCTCGAAGAGGTAGATCAGCAGGTAGTGGGTTTTGTAGGTTTGGTATGGTCTACCCGGAGTAGGGAGTTAATGTTTCTGAACGACTATGTCTCGGTCATCCATTTCTCAAACACCATGCAGTGCGAGAAATCCAACGGAAGCGATCGAGTCTTGTGGGGAAAAGTGCGCAAACCTCTGCAGAGTGTACAATCTAATCATGGTTAGCCGTGTCCCCGATTATGGACAAGTCTTGAGTATCTAGTACTTGGGTTATCACATGTATCTCATCACTCTTAATTAATATTGTTGGTTTGTTAATTACTTTAATTTGGGATTGAGTTGGGGTTATACCTTCTCAATGTTTCAACCACCATGATAGTTAAAATAAAATATATTCCTTTGTTGTAGGGAAAAATTTGCTTTTCGCAAAACTATAACCATAGAGCTTTCCACCAGCCAAATATGCACGTAGTGATAGCATTATTCTGTTCTTGCTCTACTGTGTTATATTGCCAGCATATTCCATGTGCTGACCCATTTTCGGGCTGCAACGTATTATGTTGCAGACTTTTCAGACGAGGAGTAAGGTTCGTTAGGTCATTGCCGTGCAGCTCAGCTATGCCGTTGGAGTTGATGGACTCACTTTATCTTCCAAGCCTTCCGATGTTATCGCATTAGATGGCCTTAAGCCATATTATTGTAACAAGTTCTCTTTTGAGACATTCGATGTAATAAGTATGTGATTGCTATTCTGTCATAAATCCTTCGAGTATTGTGCGTGGCAGCATTACTGATCCAGGGATGACACTGAAGCACAGAGACTTGACCGTTTGAGGTTGGGTCACTACAAGATGGTATCAGAGCACACGCTGAGTGTAGGACACAACCACTAAGATAAACCATAGGTCACTCTTCTCTACTCATTTCTAACTCCTCTCCTTTTTCCACTCTATAGGATGATGGAGATGAAGAACAAGTTTGCGCAACCGGATGAGGATACACCTTTCGGACGCCACTTGAAGGAAGTCACTAGGTACTTGAATATTGGAATACCAAGTTTCACCGGGACGTACAACGCCACCTTACCAGAAGAGGAGCGCTGGATGATTCAAGTACAAGTTCTGGGAAGGACGTTCTCGCCAACTTCTAAACCTATAGAATTTTCTTTCGATGCACCAACCTGGAGTTTAGGCAAGAGCATGGCAGCCCACATTACCATGGGACGCATTGGAGAAGTCTACAACAGGGAACTTAAGGACACTACCTATCAAATATGTGGGCGCCGAGACGAGAAATGGGAAATAATCAGCACCAGGAAGGATAGATCCATTGCAGCGTTTATCCAGGAGCTAAACCAGCACATTCGACGTCAGGAGAACCAGATGTGCGCAGACATGATGGAATTAAAGAAGGAAAAGACTAGGATCATCGAGCTGGAGGAAGAACTCAAGTTCACACGCGATGGATATGACGAGGAAATCAAGACACTACTAGAGAACAATGACGACCTGGTTAAGAAGATCGGGATATTCATGGGAGGACCAGCACCGGGAGAAGAAGACGATGACCCCACTTGCCCGAGCAACTACATCATCATCAACGACACTGATTCTGATCCTAGTGATGATGACTTTGAAGACGAAGATGGAGCAGACATTATGGAGTCTTCCACCGATCAAAATTTCTAGATGACCACCATATATTAGTAGTATTCCCCCATGTATTTAGTAGTAGTTGAGCACTTTTGCGATAGCTCTAGACCATTATATGCCCTTGCTTGATTGATTGAGTGAAATGATTGTGTTTATCTCATGTGCATATGGGCAGTGCTTTCTCGCTAGACCTTTTTCTATTCTAATCTCTCCCATCTAAACCCATCAGATGCCTCCGAGACGAGACACCAGTTTTGCTTTCCCACAAGAGGTCACCCAGTTGATCCAGCAGAAGAATGCTTTGATGCAATTGCTAGTTCAGAACCGGGGCAACAACAATAATAACCCGCCACCAGTGGACAACCTAGCCCGTTTTCTAAGGTTACAGCCGCCGGTGTTTTCCAGTAGCACCGAGCCAATAGTTGTTGATGATTGGCAATGCCGTATCGGAAGGTAGTTAACCACCGTAGGCTGCACAGATGCGGAGAAGGTGCGTTTTGCCGCACACCAATTGGATGGACCCGCAGCATCATGGTGGGGGAATTTCACAGCCACCTATCCTATCAACACTGTCACATGGGATCAGTTTCAGCAAGCTTTTCATACTGCCCATGTTTCAACTGGATCTATGCACATGAAGAAGCGGGAGTTTCTCAACTTACGCCAGGGGAACCGTACTGTTGGCCAGTACGTGGATGATTTTAGCAAGCTATCACGCTATGCCCCTGATGATGTGGCCACAGATGCCGCGAAGCAAGATAAGTTTGTGGAAGGGTTGAATGATGATATGAGTATGAAGTTGATGGTGGCAACCTTCAACAACTACCAGGAGTTGGTAGATAAGGCTCTTATGATCAAAGGGAAGCAACAGCAGATTGAGAGCTGTAAGAGGAAGTATGGACAAGGGAAGTATAACTCAGGAGCTCAGCAGAAGCCTTGCTTAACCCCGAATTCGGGAGGACTTGTTCATAACCATGGAGGTCACACCCGCACTAGAGGAGGATCGCATAATCACAATGGTGCTAAGAATGGAAACGGGAACGGAGCTAACAACAATCAAAATCGCTCCAATCCAGCCACACCCGCCAAAAGAGACCTAAGTCAAGTTACTTGCTTTAAGTGCGGGAAGACAGGGCACTATGCCAATGATTGCCCTGAAGGAAGGAATGGAAACGGAAACGGGAGTGCCGGGAAGAAGCCTAATCCATTCAACAAAGGACAAGTGAACCACGTTAATGTGGAGGAGGTTGAAGAGCAGCCGGACGCGATAATAGGTAAGTTTTTGGTTAAGTCATTTACCACACTTATTCTTTTCGATATTGGTGCATCGCATTCATACATATCAAGGGGATTCGTGGATAAGTTTAAACTACCAACCCAAACCCTGAGGACCCCTCTTTTAGTGACCTCGCCTGGAGCAGAGTATATGGCTAGATGATGGTGCAACCAGATACCCCTAACCATTGGTACCCATGTTTTTCCATCTGACCTAATTATCTTGGAGTCACAAGGATTAGATGTGATATTAGGTATGGACTGGATGTCAAAGTATGGAGGAAGTATTGATTGTGCCAGTAAGTCAATTTATCTCACCACCCCGGAGGGGAAAAGGGTTAAGTACGTATCTAGGCATGTGCCTAGGAGGACCCAAGTGAATGTCCTCACAGGAGTTGTGAAGGAGGAGGTGCCTGTAGTAAAGGATTACCCGGATGTTTTCCCAGAAGAGTTACCAGGCATGCCACTGGATCAAAACATCAAGTTTTTGATAGAGCTATTGCTAGGTACAGGGCCAATATCCAAGAGACCCTATCGGATGCCCGCAAATGATCTGGAGGAAATTAAGAAACAGATCAAGGAGTTGTTAGAGAAAGGTTATATTCGAAGGAGTTCATCACCTTGGGGAGCTCCAGTACTTTTGGTCGAGAAGAAGGATAAAACCCTAAGGATGGTTGTTGATTATCGAGCCTTGAATGAAGTAACGATTAAGAACAAGTATCCACTACCGATGATCAATGATCTGTTTGATCAACTGCAAGGAGCTAAGGTGTTTTCGAAGATTGATCTACAATCAGGATACCATCAGTTGAAGATCCGACAGAAGGATATACCAAAGACGGCGTTCACCATGCGGTATGGATTATACGAGTATACGGTCATGTCGTTTGGACTGACAAACGCCCCTGCCTATTTCATGAGCATTATGAACAAGGTGTTCATGGAGTTTTTGGACAAGTTTGTTGTGGTGTTTATCGATGATATTATGGTATACTCGAAGAATGAAGAGGAACACAAGGAGCATTTGCGTTTAGTTCTCGAGAAACTCAGGGAACACCAATTATACGCCAAGTTCAGCAAGTGCGAATTTTGGTTGAAGGAAGTTGGATTTCTTGGGCATGTTATATCAGGAGAAGGTATAGCAGTAGACCCCAGCACGGTTTAGTCAGTCACTGAATGGTTGGCACCCACTTCAGTTGGCGAGATCCGCAGTTTTCTTGGACTTGCAGGATACTATCAGAGATTCATTGAGAATTTTTCCAAGCTTGCAAAGCCAATGACTGAACTATTGAAGAAGGATACTAAGTTTAAATGGACAGAAGATTGCGAGGCAAGTTTTCAGGAGTTGAAGAAACGTTTGACTACAGCCCCAGTGCTAACCTTGCCAGATATATGTAAGGAGTTTCAAGTGTATTGCGACGCCTCTTGCTTGGGACTGGGATGTGTGCTTATGCAGGACGGAAGAGTTGTTTCGTATGCCTCATGACAACTAAAACCCCATGAGTTGAACTATGCCACGCATAATTTGGAGTTAGCAGCCGTAGTGCATGCATTGAAGACTTGGAGACATTACCTTATTGGAAACCGTTGTGATGTGTACACGGATCATAAGAGTTTGAAGTATATTTTCACCCAAAAGGAGCTGAACCTTAGGCAGAGGAGATGGTTGGAACTTATAAAGGATTACGATATGAAGCTACACTATCATCCTAGAAAAGCTAATGTTGTAGCAGACGCTCTGAGCCGGAAGAGTTATGCTAATGTCCTTGAAAGTAAGTGTAGGACCTTGAAGTATGTCTAGAGGGGGGGTGATTAGACTACTTGACCAATTAAAAACTTAACCGTTTCCCAATTTTAGAGTTTGGCAGATTTTAGCGATCTTTGGACAAGTCAAGCAATCTTCACATAATTCAAGCAAGCATGCAAAGGGTATATGAGCAGTGGAAATTAAAGCATGCAACTTGCAAGGATGTAAAGGGAAGGGTTTGGAGGATTAAAACGCAATTGGAGACACGGATGTTTTTGTCGTGGTTCCGATAGGTGGTGCTATCGAACATCCACGTTGATGGAGACTTCAACCCACGAAGGGTAACGGTTGCGCGAGTCCACGGAGGGCTCCTGATATGTCTCCAATGTATCTATAATTTTTGATTGCTGCATGGTACTTTATCTACTGTTTTGGACTATATTGGGCTTTATTTTCCACTTTTATATTATTTTTGGGACTAACCTATTAACCGGAGGCCCAGCCCAGAATTGATGTTTTTTTGCCTATTTCAGTGTTTCGAAGAAACGGAATATCAGACGGAGTCCAAACGGAATGAAACCTTCGGGACGTGATTTTCCAACCGAACGTGATCCAGGAGACTTGGACCCTACTCCAAGAACTGCCAGAGGCGGTCACGAGGGTGGAGGGCGCCCCCCCTGGGCGCGCCCCCTACCTCATGGGCCCCTTGATGCTCCACCGACATACTCCTTCCTCCTATATATACCTACGTATCCCCGTACGATAGAACAGGAGCCAAAAACCTAATTCCACCGCCGCAACCTTCTGTATCCATGAGATCCCATCTTGGGGCCTGTTTCTGAGCTCCGCCGGAGGGGGCATCCACCATGGAGGGCTTCTGCATCATCACCATAGCCCCTCCGATGAAGTGTGAGTAGTTTACTTCAGACCTTCGGGTCCATAGCTAGTAGCTAGATGGCTTCTTCTCTCTTTTTGGATCCCAATACAAAGTTCTCCCCCTCTCTTGTGGAGATCTATTAGATGTAATCTTCTTTTTGCGTTGTGTTTAATGAGACCGATGAATTGTGGGTTTATGATCCAGTATTATCTATGGAAAAGATTTGATTCTTCTCTGAATTCTTTTATTTATGATTGAGTTATCTTTGCAAGTCTCTTCGAATTATTCTTTTTGGTTTGGCCAACTAGATTGGTAGTTCTTGCAATGGGAGAAGTCCTTATCTTTGGGTTCAATCTTGTGGTGTCCTTACCCAGTGACAGAAGGGGCAGCAAGGCACGTATTGTATTGTTTCCATCGAGGATAACAAGATGGGGTTTTTATCATATTGCATGAATTTATCCCTCTACATCATGTCATCTTGCTTAAGGCGTTACTCTGTTTTTACTTAATACTCTAGATGCATGCTGGATAGCGGTCGATTAGTGGAGTAATAGTAGTAGATGCAGAATCGTTTCGGTCTACTTGTTTTGGACATGATGCCTATATACATGATCATTTCCTAGATATACTCATAACTATGCTCAATTCTGTCAATTGCTCAACAGTAATTTGTTCACCCACCATAGGAAATCTATGCTCTTGAGAGAAGCCACTAGTGAAACCTATAGCCCCCGGGTCTATTCTCATCATATCAATCTCTATCACTTTATTTATTTGCTTTGTTTTTACTTTGCCTTTTACTTTTTACTTTGCATCTATCTATCAAAAATACCAAAAATATTATTTATCATCTCTATCAGATCTCACTATCGTAAGTGACCGTGAAGGGATTGACAACCCCTAATCGCATTGGTTGCGAGTTGCTATCATTTTGTGTAGGTACGAGGGACTTGTGCATGGTCTCCTACTGGATAGATACCTTGGTTCTCAAAAACTGAGGGAAATACTTACGCTACTTTGCTGCATCATCCTCTCCTCTTCGAGGAAACCAGCGCAGTGCTCAAGAGGTAGCAAGAATAATTTATGGCGCTGTTGCCGGGGAGTCTCACGCAAGCAAGTCAACTATACCAAGTACCCATTGCAATCCCTATCTCTCACATTACATTATTTGCCATTTGCCTCTCGTTTTCCTCTCCCCCACTTCACCCTTGCCGTTTTATTCGCCCTCTCTTTCCGAATCTTCTCCTCCTTTCCCTTTTTTGTTCGCTTTATTCCACCTTGCTTTTGTTGCCGCTATGTCTGAAATTGGGGAGATTATCGTCGATAGGGACAATAATGATAACACAGAAAACCCCGAGGCTCCGGCCGATGAACCCCCTATCTTGCATACTAAAAAGTTTCGAATCAGTAGTGGTAACATCATTGGCAAGGGTGTTATCCAAGATTTCTTTACTTGTGCCGGTGCTTTACCTTCCATGGGTTGTTCTATTCTTCATAGAACTAGTAGTCTCGAGGATGCTATAGCTATGCTTGTGGTTGAACTTGAAAGACAATTTATGCATATGCATCCTTGCATACAGAGAATTTTCTTGGAATTCTCTAATATTGAGCACTCTTCTGTTAAGCGCGCCGCTACTATATTTTTGGCTCATGAATTTAGATTTATCATAAGAGAAGCCAAAGAAATCTTTGCGCACTATAGGGTGGACGCCAGTCGTCCACCCATAGAAGCAATCCTCTATGATCAAGAGGAAATTAGACGTTTTTAATCTTCGGACTATGTCGCTTTTAATGAAAACCTTAGAAAAAAGGTCCCTATCAATGTTTTGGTTGATTGCATTAACGAGCTTAATAATGATTTTGTCTTTAGAAATAATGAGCTAGGATACTCTCTCGAGTATAGGCTCACAAGATTTTGCCAAAAGAATGCTTTCAGTGATGAAATAGTTGTGCACTATGAAGGGCCAAAGGAGGAACCCGTTCCTCCTGTGATTGACCTAGGGGATTTTTGTCCCGCTAAATTTAGCCCTTTTGATTACTTTTGCTTGCCTCAAAGGAAACTTGCTCCCGAACGTAGAGAGTACGAGATGAGCTTTCAAGATCTATCTTATTATTACGGCACCACCTAGATCTATCCTTGCTTTTATGCCTAGCTAGGGGCGTTAAACGATAGCGCTTGTTGGGAGGCAACCCAATTTTATTTTGTGTTTTTTGTTTTTTCTTATGTTTAGGAATAAATAATCCATCTACCTTCTGTTTGGATGTGGTTTTATGTTTTAATTAGTGTTTGTGCCAAGTAGAACCTATAGGATAACCTACGATGATAGTTGATTTGACTCTGCTGAAAAACAGAAACTTTGCACGCACGAATATAATTTTGTTAAATCACAGGAACGTGCTTTTGCGGTTGACTCTTTTTGCTTCTGTTCAATAAACAAATTGTCCAGGACTTCCTATTTCGGTAGAATTTTTAGAGTTCCAGACATTTGCGTTAGTTACAGATTGCTACAGACTGTTCTGTTTTTGACAGATTCTGTTTTACGTGTGTTGTTTGCTTATTTTGATGAATCTATGGCTAGTAAAATAGTTTATAATCCATAGAGAAGTTGGAATACAGTAGGTTTAACACCAATATAAATAAAGAATGAGTTCATTACAGTACCTTAAAGTAGTTGTTTGTTTTCTTTCTCTAACAAAGCTCACGAGATTTCTGTTGAGTTTTGTGTTGTGAAGTTTTCAAGTTTTGGGTGAATTCTTTTGATGGATTATGGAACAAGGAGTGGCAAGAGCCTAAGCTTGGGGATGCCCATGGCACCCCCAAGATAATCCAAGGACACCAAAAATTCAAAGCTTGGGGATGCCCCGGAAGGCATCCCCTCTTTTGTCCACTTCCATCGGTAATTTACTTGGAGCTATATTTTTATTCACCACATGTTATGTGTTTTGCTTGGAGCGTCTTGTATTATTTGCGTCTTTGCTTGTTAGTTTACCACAATCATCCTTGCTGTACACACCTTTTGAGAGAGCCATATATGAATTGGAATTTGTTAGAATACTCTATGTGCTTCACTTATATCTTTTGAGCTCGATAGTTTTGCTCATAGTGCTTCACTTATATCTTTTGAGCGTGATAATTTTTGCTCTAGTGCTTCACTTATATCTTTTAGAGCATGGTGGTGGATTTGTTTTAAGGAAAATATTGATCTCTCATGCTTCACTTAGATTATTTTGAGAGTCATTAATAGCATGGTAGTTTGCTTAATGTTAATATACTTAGTGTTCAAGACATGTGAAACTTTCTTTTGAGTAAATGGAATACTAAGATAAGTTTGATGCTTGATAATTGTTTTGAGATATGGAGGTGATAATATCAAAGTCATGCTAGTTGGATAATTGTGAATTTGAGGAAGGCTTGTGTTGAAGTTTGCAAGTCCCGTAGCATGCACGTATGGGTAAAGTTGTGTAACAAATTTGAAACATGAAGTGTACCTGGCTTGTGCATCCTTATGAGTGGCGGTTGGGTACAAGCGATGGTATTTTCCTACCAATCTATCCCCCTAGGAGCATGCGCGTAGTACTTGAATTTTTTGATGGCTTCTAAATTTTTGCAATAAGTATATGAGTTCTTTTGACTAATGTTGAGTCCATGGATTATATGCACTCTCACCTTTCCACCTTTGCTAGCCTCTTCGGTACCGTGCATTGCCCTTTCTCACCTTGAGAGTTGGTGCAAACTTCGCCGGTGCATCCAAACCCCGTTGTCGGTGTCAAAACCGGCGGATCTCGGGTATTGGGTCCCGAACTGTGCGTCTAGGCGGATGGTAACAGGAGACAAGGGACACGATGTTTTACCCAGGTTCGGGCCCTCTTGATGGAGGTAAAACCCTATGTCCTGCTTGATTGATATTGATATTGTGGATGTTTACAAGAGTGGATCTACCACGAGATCAAGGAGTCTAAACCCTAGAAGCTAGCCTATGGTATGATTGTAATGGTTGTTGTTGTGTCCTACAGACTAAAGCCATCCGGTTTATATAGACACCGGAGAGGGCTAGGGTTACATAGAGTCGGTTACAATGGTAGGAGATCTACGTATCCGTATCGCCAAACTTGCCTTCCACGCCAAGGAAAGTCCCATCCGGACACGGGACGAGGTCTTCAATCTTGTATCTTCATAGTCTTGGAGTCCGGTCGATGATGATAGTTCGGCCGATGATAGTTCGGCCGATGATGGTAGTCCGGCTATCCGGACACCCCCTAATCCGGGACTCCCTCAGTAGCCCCTGAACCAGGCTTCAATGACGATAAGTCCAGCATGTGTGTAGTCTTCGGCGTTGCAAGGTGGGTTCTCCTTCAAGTTCCATGTACCTGCCGAACAGTGTCCGGCTTCCTCATCAATGTTGCGTGTCTTGGCTTCCACGCCCAATAATGGCCTTCTTCCATGCGTCGCGCGAATGCGAAAAGCTAGGGTGTCTTTTATGTTTTACCCCCTAGTTGTGCGAATAATCTGCCTATAAGAGAGGCAAGAATCCAGATCCAAATCACCATCTTCCTCCCGCAAATACTCATCGGAGCGCATTTGACCAAGAATCCATTCCATCATGGACCGTCAACGCGGCTCCTCTTCTCGCGCTCCTAGCCCTTTGCCAGGAGATTGGAGGAGATGCTCTATTCCACACAACGAGCTGGTGAAGCTCCAAGCGGGGGGATATCTCCCTCCGGCCTTCATGGTTCCGGTTCGAGCCGGGCTGGCCACCTACAAAGGTGGGAAGCAAGCGGAGGCTACCCCAAGTCCCAACAAAGGGGAGTGGGTATGCTTCATCCCCTATCTGATAAGGGGGATCGGATTTCCTGTACATCCATTCCTCCGCGGGCTCCTGGAGTTCTACGGACTCCAGCTTCATCACCTCACGCCCGCCTCAATCCTGCATATTGCGGGTTACGTAGCTCTTTGCGAGCTATTCCTGGGCGTCGAGCCCCATTTCGCGCTATGGAAGAGGTTGTTCTGCCTTGTGCCCCGCTCTGACGAGGGGTCCATATATCAAGTGGGCGGCACCGAAATATGGCGCATTGCCGGGACCGGATATCCATCCGGAACCCCTAAGAAGGCGTCCGAAGACTGGCCTTCGGAATGGTTTTATATAGAAGGTGCTCTGCTGCCGGACCCTGTTCGGATCGGCCTCCCGGAGTTCAGCAATGCTCCTCTGAAGAAATGCCTTAGTTGGCGTCCGCGGAGCCCCCAACCTGAGGAAGACAAGAGCGTCCATTATTTGATGGGCCGAATAAGGTTACTGGCCCATTCCGGGTTGACCATGATTGGAGTCATGGCAACATGCATTATGCGGGGGGTGCAGCCACTACAATACAGGGGCCACCCCATGTGGGATTTCAACGGGGAGGCCGATGCCACCCGTCATGGCCGCAAAGGGCTAGATTCAGCCGAAGACCTGGTGATGATCCTGTCCGGCTTGTATAAGGGGGAGAAGGAGGATTTCCTTCGGACGAACCTGTTAAATGGGTTCTCCATGAATAATCCCCGGCCTTGGGTAAGCGAACACTCTGCATGCCCAACCCATGCTTTTGAAACTTAAGTTTCTTATATGTGTTCTTCTTTCGACGCAGGAGCTGCGCCGGATCGTGGAGGACATGCTAAGTCCAGCTCCGCAACCCGAGGATCCAGAGAGATCCCGGGATCCGGCCTCCGAAGAGGATCCGGACATAAAGGTGGAGCTAATCGACGGGGTGTTCCACCAGCTCAGCATGGACAATGCTTTAGTCGCCATCATGGCCGACTATCCCGGACTATATCCGGCTTCCCAGGTGATTGCGACCGAAGTCCTAACACCGTCATTCCTTCCTTGCTTATTTCTGACCACCGTATATGATGGCGCTGTGCAGGAGGCACCCCTAGGGCGAGAAGCCGAGCCCGCGGCGGCTGACCAACAAAGGCCAGTCCGGACCAGTAGGCGGAAGAGGAGCGCGGCGCGGACTGAAACGTCGCCGCAAAGGTGTAGCTCACAATTCATTATTTAGAGCAACGTTCCTAGGAAGCGTTTGAGTGCTCATGACTTTTGTAGGGAAAAAAGCACCTGCCGGACTGCGGGCGTGGAGGTTGCCAATCCAACCTCTACCAGCCAGGCTCCAGCACCTGGTCTGGAGGGTGAGGCGAGCGCAAGGCACGAGCCGGACACTCCTCCGACGGAGGATGCCGATAGACTGTCCGCCACCTAGTCTGAGGTGGAGAGTGCCATGAATCACAGGCGCCGCCGGACAGTATTTCGTGACGCGTGCTTCTCCCCCGAGGCGTTGAATGCCTTTAACGCGGGGGACGCGCACCTTCGTGTTGCTCAAGATGGTTTTACCAGAGCCACGGAGCAGTATGTAAAAGACATACGGGTAAGAGAATTTAATAGTTATATATGCCAGTAGCCCCCGAGACTTAAAGTAGTTACATTAACTGATTTAAGGATCATATGAAACGTAGGATCTTACCGAGAAGAATACCCAACTGTCTCAGGAGCTGCAAGAGTGCAAGGCCCAACTTGAGGCCGCACTTGCTGCCGCAGGAGGAAACACAGAGACCTCTCCTGGTAACGCATTATTTTAGAAAGATAAGTAGAGTTTGGCCTTTGCGCAAGTCTAAAAAATGATGTTGCAGGTGCTGCCGGACAAGATCCAGACAGGCAAGAACTTCTGCGCCAGCTAAAGGCCGGCGAGAGGGTGCTGCATAAGGTGGAACATGAAAGGAACAAGCTCCAGGATGCCCATGCCCAGCTTGGAGAAGAGCTGAAAGGCGTTCGGGCCGAGCTGTCGGGCTCCGTTAAGGTGAATCAACAGCTTCATCGCGGCATCTATAGTAAGTGCTTGAGTGAACTCCTTTGAAAAGAAGAGTTCGGCGAGGAAGTCAATTTGACAAAATATGTCTGCAGGTATCCTCACAGGCCGCCCTGCGGAGGAGATGCCCGTATCAACGGGTGATCAACTTCCCGAATTGTTGCAACTGATCGAATGAGTTCGGCAGGCAATGAGCGGCGTCATCCAGGCTTTATGGCCAGCCTTCTCCTTACCCGAGGGTCTTGGGGAGCTTGCGGAGAAGCTTCAGGGAGTGTGGCAGCGCTTCCATTTATGGAAGATTTCGGCCTGCCGCCAAGGTGCCAGGGAGGCCTGGGCCATGGTAAAGACGCGGTACAAGAAGTCGGATCCCAACCACATGGCCGAGGTCGGACCTGTGGGGCCCGATGGGAAGGAGATCCCTGTGAGTTTAGTATACGGCCAAGTAGAGTTGGCCGCTAAATTTTCCCAACAGGACTGTAAATTAGACAACATGTTAGACGGGATTGAGGAAGAATACAATCAGTCGATTTGACAATGTATTATAAAATGACATGTAAAATGCCTTCTAGCCGGATTGTAGATCGTTTGTCTTTGCCGACCTTTTCGCTTCGACCTCGGGACCCTAGAGTCCGGAGTGTGTCTGAATACCTTCTCGGTTATGAAACAACCGGGGTATGCATGGAGACCAGGCGTAGGGGTCATTAGTGCTTTATCAGACAAGTGCCCAACTAGTTATGTTATATTACATGGTTAGTAAGAAACATCTTCCAGGGAGAATAGTTCCGTTAAGGGTTCCTTTCCTCTGGGGGTGGCATGCCCTAAAGTGCATGTCCGGACTGCGAAAAAAAGCAAAAAAAACATTTGGGGGCAGATAAATAAGTAGGTAAAAAATCATCTTTCAAGTCACCGACCGAATATTCCCTTAAGAACGCTAGCTTTCGGCTTCACCCAGTCTGAGGTACACATCTGGCTGACCCGGCAGTAACAATCGCAGAGGTGCTCCCTTTACCTCCTAGCCGAACAATCGGGAACGTAGGGGTAAGCATAGGAGCCAGGAAACCCAGCTTGGCCAAAACTTAAGTCATATCGATGCATATAATGGTGAATAAAAGGTACATGTGGAAGCTTGACACATGTGTTGGGCATGAAGCCCTTATAATTAAGCTTCTGGTAAAGAAGCCCCCAGGTATAATGAGTGCGGATAGCACATCAATTGCGCGCGAACGATGCGCAAGTAGGCCTTTTAAGGTCTTAGTCTGGCGCTAGGCATAGAATCTTCGGAGGCGGGCTGTGTTCCATAGGTTCGGCTCGAGTCGGTTATCCGACGCATTTCCTAGACGGTACGCTCCGCCAGTCAAGACTTGATCGATGATGAAGGGGCCTTCCATTTGGGCTTGAGCTTGTCCTTTTTCTTGTCCGGCAGGCGTAGAACTAGTTCGCCAACATTGTAAGTCTTGGCCCGTGCTTCTCTGCTTTGGTATCTTCGAGCCTGCTGCTGATAGAATGCGGAACGAGCCTTGGTGACGTCGCGTTCTTCCTCCAATGCGTCCAAGCTGTCCTGCCGATCCAACTCGGCTTCTCTTTCTTCGTACATGCGCACTCGAGGTGAGTCATGAATGATGTCGCAGGGCAAAACTGCTTCTACGCCGTATACCATAAAAAATGGTGTGAATCCGGTAGTACGGTTAGGCATTGTCAGCAGCCCCCAGAGTATGGAGTCGAGCTCCTCTACCCAGTGCGTGTCAGATTTCGTAAGGGACCTCACTAGTCTGGGTTTGATGCCGCTCATTATTAGACCATTTGCTCGTTCCACTTGACCGTTGGTTTGAGGATGATAGACTGAAGCGTAATTGAGCTTGATGCCCATATTTTTGCACCATGATTTAACCTCATCGGACGTGAAGTTCGTGCCGTTATCGGTGATGATGCTGTGGGGGACACCATAACGGTGTACTACCCTAGATATGAAGTCTATCACTAGTTCGGACTCTGCCGTTTTAACTGGCTTGGCCTCTATCCATTTGGTGAATTTATCCACCATGACCAATAGGTACCTTTGCTTGTGGGTTCCCCCTTTAAGTGGTCCAACCATGTCAAGCCCCCAGACCGCGAACGGCCAGGTAATGGGTATAGTTTTGAGGGCGGTGGGTGGCATGTGGCTCTGATTAGCAAAGAGCTCACAACCGACGCATCTTTGGACTAAGTCCTGAGCATCTGCCCGGGCCGTCGGCCAATAAAATCCTGTACGGAATGCCTTTCCTACAAGGGCCCGGGCTGCGGCGTGGTGTCCGCCTAGTCCGGCGTGAATTTCAGCCAGAAGGTCTCGCCCTTCCTCTTCGGAGATACACCTTTGAAGGACTCCGGTTGTGCTTTTCTTATAGAGTTCTCCCTCATGGACCTTGTAGGCTTTAGATCGCCGAACTACGCAGCGGGCCTCATTATGGTCTTCGGGGAGTTCCTGCCTAAGCAAGTAGGCTAGGAATGGCTCTGTCCACGGGGCGATTACTACCATTATGTCGTGGGCTGAGGGTGTTATTTCGTCGGTTGGATCGCCGGTTATGTCAGATTGCTCTGCGGCTGCCTCCAGTTTGTTATTTCCGGACTCCTCTTCCCATAGTACGGATGGCTTGAACAGCCGTTCCAGGAAGATATTTGGAGGGACAGCATCACGTTTTGCGCCGATGTGTGCCAATACGTCGGCCGCTTGGTTATTATCTCTGGCTACATGGTGGAATTCAAGTCCTTCGAACCGAGCTGACATTTTAAGGACAACGTTACGATAGGCTGCCATTTTTGGATCCTTGGCGTCAAAGTCTCCATTTACTTGGGATATTGCGAGGTTTGAGTCCCTGCGCACCTCTAGGCATTGGATGCCCATGGAGATTGCCATCCGGAGGCCATGTAAGAGGGCCTCGTATTCGGCTGCATTGTTGGAGTCCGTGTAACATATCTGAAGTACGTATTGGACTCTGTCCTTGGTTGGGGACATTAGTACGATGCCAGCCCCCAATCCGGCAAACATTTTGGAGCCGTCGAAATGCATAATCCAATTGGAGTATGCGTCGTACTCTTTAGGGAGTTCGGCTTCAGTCCACTCAGCGACAAAGTCAGCCAAAACTTGCGACTTTATAGCTCACCGGGGTTTGTAAGTTATATCGAATGGTAAGAGCTCAATGGCCCATTTTGCAATCCTGCCCGTTGCGTCGCGGTTATTTATAATGTCATTTAGGGGTACTTCAGAGGCCACTGTTATCGAACACTCTTGAAAGTAGTGTCGGAGCTTCCGGGATGCCATGAACACCGCATACGCTATCTTTTGATAGTGCGGGTAACGGGACTTGCAGGGGGTTAAAACAGTGGATACGTAGTACACTGGTTTTTGAAGAAGGAATTTATGCCCTTCTGTCTCTCATTCTACGACGAGCACCGCGCTTACTACTTGATGTGTTGTCGCAATGTATAACAACATAGGTTCGCCTAGGTTGGGCGCAGCCAGGACCGGATTCGTTGCCAATATGGCCTTTATTTCTTCGAGTCTGGCAGTGGCAGCATCCGTCCACTCGAAGTGTACGGTGTGCCTGAGGTGGCGATAGAGGGGCAATGCCTTTTCTCCTAGGCGGGAGATAAAGCGGCTGAGAGCCGCCACGCATCCAGTCAACTTCTGGATCTGTTTGAGGTTTTTTGGAATATCCACCTGTGATAGGGCATAGATTTTGGCCGGATTTGCTTCAATTCCTCTACCGGATACAATGAAGCCCAAGAGCTTTCCGGCTGGTGCGCCGAAAACGCATTTTTCCGGATTCAGCTTGATGTCATATGCTCGGAGGTAGTCGAAGGTGACCCTCAAGTCGTCTACTAGAGTTTCGACGTGTTTAGTTTTGATGACTACGTCGTCTATGTATGCCTCTACTGTTTTGCCGATCTGGGTAGCCAGACATGTCTGAATCATGCGCTGATATGCTGCGCCGGTGTTTTTAAGTCCGAAGGGCATCGTGTTGAAGCAGAATGGTCCGTATGGAGTAATGAACGCCGTTGTGGCTTGATCCGCTTCTGCCATCTTGATTTGATGATAGCCGGAGTATGCGTCCAGGAAGCACAATGAATCATGCCCTGCAGTGGCATTGATGATTTGGTCGATGCGGGGGAGGGGGAAGGGATCCTTTGGGCAGGCTTTATTTAGGTCTTTGAAATCGACACATAGGCGCCAGGATTTGTCCTTCTTTGGTACCATTACCAGGTTTGCTAGCCAATCCGGATGTTTGATGTCTTTGATGAATCCGGCTTCTAATAGTTTGGCTAGTTCTTCTCCCATTGCCTGTCTTTTGGGTTCGGAAAATCGTCGAAGAGCCTGTTTGACTAGCTTGAACCCTTTTAGGATGTTTAGGCTATGCTCTGCCAACCTGCGAGGGATTCCTGGCATATCTGAAGGATGCCAGGCGAAAATGTCCCAATTTTCCCGAAGGAATTCTCACAGCGCGGCGTCTACATCAGGGCTCAACTGTGCCCCGATGGAGGCCGTCTTTGTCGGGTCCGTTGGGTGGACCTGGAATTTTATAATTTCGTCCGCTGGTTTAAAGGAGGTGGACTTGGATCTCTTATCGAGTATCACGTCGTCTCTGTGCACCGTAGCGTGTAGCGCGGTGAGTTCCTCTGCCGCTAGGGCTTCGGATAGTGCCTCCAGGGCTAATGCGGCTGTTTTGTTTTCGGCGCGGAGTGCTATGTCCGAATCACTAACGAGAGTAATTATCCCGCCAGGCCCACGCATTTTGAGCTTCATGTACCCATAATGGGGTACGGCTTGGAAAATTGTGAACGCCTCTCGTCCTAATATAGCGTGGTATCCGCTGCTGAACGGGGCCACTTGGAACGTGATTTCTTCGGACCTGTAATTGTCCGGTGAGCCGAACACCACATCGAGTGTGATTTTTCCGGTGTAGCGTGCTTCCCGGCTAGGGATTATTCCTCTGAAGGTTGTGCTGCTTCGCTCAATGCGGCTCCAGTCTATTTCCATTTTTTGAAGAGTTTCCTCGTAAATGAGGTTCAATCCGCTGCCGCCATCCATGAGTACCTTGGTAAGTCGAAAGCCGTCCACTATTGGACCGAGGACCAATGCGGCAGGTGCTCGGGCTGTTCGGAATTTAGGTTCGTCGCTGGCATTGAAGGTGATGGCCGCGTTGCTCCAAGGATTTGTTGTTGCTACTTGGTAGACTTCGGCAAGGCTGTGGATTGTTCGTTTCCGCATATTGTTTGATGCGAAAGTCTCGAAGACTGTTGATACCGTACCGGTATTGTTGGCGTGGTTTCCTGGGGCTAGAAGCTCCTCGCCACTTTTGGCCACCTGCCGTAATATCCAACATGCACGAAGGCTATGTGCTGGGGTGGCGCCCTCGGTACTGTGAATTGTACAGGGTTTGCTGAGCCATCCCTCCAGTACGGTTCCGTTCCCTTTAAGGGGCTTCTGTTTTTTGGTTCTTGTACCTGGTGCCTGAGTGTAATGGACCCTTTTGTTGCGGACTGGGGCTGTATCCGGGGCCGGATTATCCCAAAACCTATCTTCGGTTTTCTGGAAACTTTCTATGGCACAATACTTTCGTACTATGGATGCCAGGTCGGCGAAACGTGTGATTTCACGATGGCTGACGGCGTTCAAGATTCCCCTGTCCGTGCAATTATTGCAAAAGATCGAGATTGCGTTTTCCTCTCGGCAGTCCTTTATCCGGTCCATGACCAGGAGGAATCTGGCCCAGTAATGATGTACTGTTTCGGCTGGCTCTTGCCGGATTAGAGATAGATCGCATATATCTGGACGGGCGGGCCTAATTGAGTCCGGGACCCTGCCCATCTCGAGGCTCAAGGGCCGAGAAGTTTCCGAATTTGGAAGCTTCGAAAGTGGAACATTGTCCAACGAGTCCAGTCCGATGCCTGACTTTATGTTCAGTGCTTGATCGAAATCCGCTCCTCCGCGGGAATCCGGCATGGAGGGTTCGGTAGCCCGGACACGACTAGTTTTCAATTTGGGAGAAGGATCGTCGCGATGTTCCTCTACCACCATGACGTGTTGGGTAACCTGGGGAGAGTTAATCTCTCTCAGATCGGTTTTAAGCCCGATCCGATTGTAGTCTGTAGCGACTCCCAGGGAGGCTATCCGATCCAAGAGTTCATTTATAGACGAGAGCTCTGCTGGATCTAACTGCTCGGCGAATTCCGAGTTGACATGAAGATTTCTCTCGATGACCCGAGAGGTCATCATTGAAGCGGTGGCCGGACAGGCGGTCATAAGAAAACCTCCTAGCCGGATAGTTTGGCCGGCGGCCAAGGCTCCATTGGCGAGGATACCATCCTTGAAGACGGGAAGAGGCATCCTTCCTATCAGTGATGGCACAGAGGAACTCTCAATGAAAGCACCAATGTCGGTGTCAAAACCGGCGGATCTCGGGTAGGGGGTCCCGAACTGTGCGTCTAGGCGGATGGTAACAGGAGACAAGGGACACGATGTTTTACCCAGGTTCGGGCCCTCTTGATGGAGGTAAAACCCTACGTCCTGCTTGATTGATATTGATATTGTGGATGTTTACAAGAGTGGATCTACCACGAGATCAAGGAGGCTAAACCCTAGAAGCTAGCCTATGGTATGATTGTAATGGTTGTTGTTGTGTCCTACGGACTAAAGCCATCCGGTTTATATAGACACCGGAGAGGGCTAGGGTTACATAGAGTCGGTTACAATGGTAGCAGATCTACGCATCCGTATGGCCAAGCTTGCCTTCCACGCCAAGGAAAGTCCCATCCGGACACGGGACGAGGTCTTCAATCTTGTATCTTCATAGTCTTGATTCCGGTCGATGGTGATAGTCCGGCCGATGATAGTTCGGCCGATGATGGTAGTCCGGCTATCCGGACACCCCCTAATCCGGGACTCCCTCACCCGTGATACGATATGCTCTATCACACATAAACCTCTTTATATCTTCCTCAAAACATCCACCATACCTACTGATGGGGTTGTGTACCTAGGGTAGGATCATGGACCTGATCCAAGTAACTTACCCTAGGACATCCTCAGAAGAGGTCGCCTTCCAGTCGACCAACGAGGATTCACTCGACTGGCCTAAAGGACTCGACCACGAAGACTCACTCGACCACCAGGAGGTCAAGAGGCACTCTGCACTGCAACGGCCTGTAATCAAGTAGACTTTATGATAGTAAAGGCACTTTATGTGGGGCGTTACCAGTAACGCCCCAGACTTAACTCACCTTAAACCCTCTCCTGCGTGGGCTGGCTAGGGTCCTGGCGCACTCTATATAAGCCACCCTCCTCCACAGGCAGAGGGGTTCGGCACCTTGTAATTCTTACATTCATAACCCACTCGACCGCCTCCGGGCTCCGAGACGTAGGGCTGTTACTTCTTCCGAGAAGGGCCTGAACTCGTACATCCTTTGTGCTTACAACCTCTCCATAGCTAGGACCTTGCCTCTCCATACCTACCCCCACTCTACTGTCAGGCTTAGAACCACGACAGTTGGCGCCCACCTTGGGGCAGGTGTTTTAGCTATTTTGTGGAGAAGTTGTGATTCTTCCGAGTACTCTCATCATGATGTCTGCTGGAGTTTTGGTCAAGGGTCAAGAGATCCGTCTCGGCACTCTCACCTTCATCGCCGACGACTCCGCATGGCTCCAGGAGGCTCCACTTGACGTAGACGCGCTCCCCGTCCGCGGTGCGACGCATTTTCGCGCATGTGTCCGCGGCGTTCTGCTGCGGCAACCGTCGACCCAGTATCGGTCGGCTCCTCCATCGTCCACCCTCCCGGTCTCCCGCCAGCGCAAGCGCTCAGGCCGGTCGAGGCTTCAGCGGTGGGTGAGTCACGCGGTGGCTCGCCAATCGGCCACTACACAAGTTGCGGCAATCGAGCCCAACGAATCTCTCTGCGGCTTGTTCGATCAGTCGACTGGCTCCGGAGAGACTGCATCCGAGTGTGGAAGCAGTGACCCAGCGGCGGAAATCTTGATGGTCGACGGGCCCCACAGCCCTCCTGGCTTCGCCCGTGGTGGTGGAGCAGGTGACGGCGGCGACCCTGCACGAGACTACGAAGAGTACCAGCCCGAGCCACTCGACTCTCTGCAAAGAGAAGAGCTTCGCCGCAGGAACGAGGATCCCCTGCGTATTCCCATCGCAGGAGAAACCCCCGAGGCTCGTGCCTTGGAGGAGGCGCGTCTGGCCAATTTGGCCGAGCGCACTCGACTGGAGAACCTTCAGCGAGCACTCGACGAGCGCGCGTGGCAACGAGTTCCCGACATCAGTCGACGTCAACTCTTCCCGCCGATTCAGGTATATCGAACCCCAATTCAGAATTTAGCAGCTGCGACCCGTATAGCAGAGTCCATTCAGCCTTCGCAGTCGGAAGCTGGCAGAGGTTTGCTGCAGATCAGGGATCTGCTCCGGGCAGCAGGAGATCAGAATTCAGCCGTGTCTCAGTCGCGCAACAGAATTCACAGTCGATCTGTCACTGTGAATACGGTTCAGTCGGCTCACAGCCCCAGATCGCCTCCGCGGCGCGAAGGGCGTGAGAATCGGCGAGATCGATATGGCGACAGACTCGACCGAGATGATAGGCGTCGAGTGCCCTATTCCCCTCCGAGGGGTGGGTCTTACGCTCCTCGGCAGCCAGATGATAGGCGTCAGTACAGTACAGGGAGTAGGGTTCTAGTCGACCCCAGAGAGCCAGGCTTCGACGCGCGATCCATTATCGTGCAAGGGCTGGTCGACCGGAACAGAGCCCATCGAGGCGCACTCGACAGAGATGTACCCACGAGCAGTCGAGTACATGTTTCTGGTCCTGAATGTTTCAGCAGAGCTATCAGAGCCGCAGTTATCCCCCCCAATTTCAGGTTGGCAACAGGAGTCAGCAAGTTCACTAGTGAGTCTAAGCCTGAAACTTGGCTTGAAGACTACCGAGTGGCAGTTCAGATCAGTGGTGGGAACGACGAGGTGGCCATGAAGCATTTGCCCCTCATGTTGAAAGGTTCTGCCAGGGCATGGTTGACTCAATTACCTCCTAGCAGCATTTACACTTGGGAAGATCTGTCCCGAGTGTTCGTCAGAACGTTTGAAGGGACTTGCAAGCGACCAGCGGGATTGACAGAGTTGCAAGTCTGCGTGCAGAAAACTAATGAGACTCTCAGAGAGTATATTCAGAGGTGGATCACTTTGCACCACACTGTGGAAAATGTCTCTGATCATCAGGCAGTATGCGCCTTCAAAGACGGCGTCAAGAACAGAGAACTGAGTTTGAAATTTGGTCGAACCGGTGACATGACCTTGAGTCGGATGATGGAGATTGCTACCAAGTACGCCAACGGCGAAGAAGAAGACCGACTCCGAAGCGGCAAGCACAAGCCGAGTCAGTCGGAAAAAGGAAACACCAGTCGGAAACAGAAGCGGAAGGCTGAACCGGCAGCTCCTGGAGAGGCTCTGGCCGTGACTCAAGGAAAGTTTAAGGGGAAACAAAAAGGATCCTGGAACCCCAAGAAGGTAAAGGATAAAGAAGGGAACGACGTGATGGATATGCCGTGTCACATTCACACGAAGAAAGATGAAGAGGGGAATATCATTTACCCAAAGCACACCACTCGCCAATGTCGACTACTGATCCAGCAGTTTCAGGGAAAACAGTCTAAGGACAAGGAGAAGGAGTCGGACAAGGCCGAAGACAAAGAGGACAGTGAGGGAGGATATCCGCATATCAACTCCACTCTGATGATCTTTGCAGATGTGGAAAGCAGAAGTCGACTGAAAGTGATTAACCGAGAGGTGAACATGGTTGCCCCAGCAAAGGCAAATTATCTGAAGTGGTCTCAAACACCCATCACATTCGACCAATCTGATCACCCGACTCATATTGCCACCCCCGGGAGGCAAGCTTTGGTGGTCGATCCAGTTGTCGAAGGCACTCGACTGACAAAGGTGCTGATGGATGGTGGAAGTGGGCTGAACTTATTGTATGCAGACACATTGAAAGGTATGGGCATTCCGATGTCCCGACTGAGCACTAGTAACATGAGCTTCCATGGAGTTATACCAGGGAAGAAGGCCGAGTCACTCGGCCAGATAGCTTTGGACGTAGTGTTTGGTGATTCAAAGCATTTTCGCAAAGAAAAGTTGACGTTTGAGGTCGTGGATTTTCAAAGTGCATATCATGCCATTTTGGGGAGACCAGCCTATGCACGGTTCATGGCTCGACCATGTTACGTGTACCTCAAATTGAAGATGCCCGGTCCCAAAGGTGTGATCACTGTCACCGGTGATAGGAAAAAGGCAGAGGAGTGCTTTCAGAAGGGCTCCAAGATTGCCGATTCCCAAGTGACAGCGGTCGAGTTCGAAGAATACAAGCAAAACGCAGATATGAGTGACTTGCTACGATCCAAGAAGCCCGCCACAGAGTCTGCATTTCAGTCGTCCGGTGAGACGAAGCCTGTTCACATTCACCCGACCGACCCCGAAGCAGCTCCGACCCGCATCTCCATAACACTCGACCCAAAATAGGAAGAAGCGCTCATCCAGTTCCTCCGTGAGAACTGAGACATTTTTGCATGGAAGCCCGCTGACATGCCAGGTGTTCCCAGGGGACTGGCTGAACATCGCTTAAGAGTCGACTCGTCTGCAAAACCAGTCAAAGAGCATCTTCGGCGGTCTGCCGTCCAGAAGAGAAAGGCCATCGGTGAAGAAGTGGCTCGACTGTTGGCGGCAGGATTTATCCGAGAGATATACCACTCCGAGTGGCTCGCTAATGTCTTCATGGTTCCTAAGAAGGACAAGTCGCTCCGAATGTGCATTGATTTCAAGCACATCAACCGGGCCTGCCCGAAAGATCACTTTCCTCTCCCCCGCATAGATCAAATTGTTGACTCGACCGCGGGATGCGAGAGGTTGTCTTTTTTAGATGCTTACTCCGGGTACCACCAGATCCGTCTGTACGGGCCCGATGAGGTGAAAACAGCTTTCATCACTCCATTCGGGTGCTTCTGCTATATCACCATGCCATTCGGCCTCAAGAATGCCGGAGCCACATTTATGCGAATGATTCAGAAGTGTCTACTCACCCAAATCAGTCGGAATGTGGAAGCTTATATGGACGATATTGTTGTCAAGTCACGAAAAGGTTCCGACCTGCTCGCTGACCTTGCCGAAACATTTGCCAACCTCAGAAGGTATGATATCAAGCTCAATCCATCAAAGTGCACATTTGGAGTTCCTGGTGGCAAGTTACTCGGTTTTCTCGTTTCCGAACGGGGAATCGACGCTAACCCAGAGAAGATTGGCACTATTCTCCGAATGAAACGCCCTGTGCGAGTGCACGATGTCCAGAAGCTTACTGGATGCTTGGCCGCATTAAGTCGATTCATCTCACGACTCGGTGAAAAGGCACTGCCTCTTTACCGACTGATGAAGAAGGCTGACAAGTTCGAGTGGACTCCAGAAGCTGATGCAGCGTTTGCCGAGCTAAAAGCTCTGCTCTCCACCCAGCCGGTGCTTGCTGCTCCAATCAGCAAAGAGCCTCTGTTGCTCTACATCGCAGCCACAGGACAAGTCGTCAGTACTGTGCTAACGGTCGAGCGGGAAGAAGAAGGAAAAGCTCTCAAAGTTCAGCGCCCAGTGTATTATTTGTCTGAAGTCTTGACTCCATCCAAGCAGAAGATATCCTCATTATCAGAAGCTTGTGTATGGAATATACATGACCACAAAGAAGGTTGCTCATTATTTCTCTGACCATTCCATCACAGTCGTCAGCGACGCTCCACTATCAGAGATTTTGCACAACAGAGATGCAACTGGTCGAGTGGCCAAATGGGCGATTGAACTTCTTCCCCTTGATATCAAGTTTGAGGCAAAGAAAGCCATTAAGTCCCAGGCGATAGCAGATTTCCTCGCCGAGTGGATTGAACAACAGCAGCCGACTGAAGTTCACTCGGAGCATTGGACCATGTTTTTCGATGGCTCTAAGATGTTGAATGGTTCCGGTGCTGGGGTTGTCCTGGTTTCCCCCAGAGGAGATAAGCTCAGATATGTGCTCCAGATTCACTTTGATTCCTCCAACAATGAGGCAGAATATGAGGCCCTCCTATATGGGTTGCGCATGGCCATTTCACTCGGCGTCGGTCGCCTAATGGTCTATGGCGACTCGGATTTAGTGGTCAATCAGGTGATGAAAGAGTGGGACGTGAGAAGCCCAGCCATGACTGGATACTGCAGTGCAGTGAGGAAGCTGGAGAAGAAGTTCGAGGGGTTGGAGCTCCATCATATACCCCGACTGAAAAATCAAGCAGCTGATGATCTAGCAAAGATAGGTTCCAAGAGAGAAGCCATTCCGAGTGGTGTGTTCTTGGAGCATATACACACTCCGTCAGTCAAAGAGGATCCTTTCACCGAAGAAACTCCGCAGCCCAAGAGCGCCACAGATCCGACTGAAGTTGAAGTCCCAGCGGTGGTCGACTTGATCATGGAGGTTTTGGTGGTCATTCCCGACTGGACGATTCCGTATGTCGCATATATCTTGGGGAAAGAGCTTCCGGAGGATGAGGAAGAGGCTCGACAGATCGTCCGTCGATCTAAGGCCTTTACCGTAATCAAAGGACAATTATACAGAGAAAGCGCGACTGGAGTCGGTCAGAAGTGCATAACACCAGAAGAAGGTCGACTCATCCTCAATGATATTCACTCGGGGACCTGTGGTCATCATGCGTCCTCTCGGACCATCGTGGCCAAAGCATACCGATCCGGATTTTACTGGCCCAAGGCGAATGAGATGGCAAAAGAGATAGTAGATAAGTGCGAGGGATGTCAGTTCTACTCGAATATGTCGCACAAGCCTGCGTCAGCTTTGAAGACCATCCCACTCGTCTGGCCTTTTGCAGTTTGGGGGCTGGATATGATCGGTCCTTTGAGAACAGGACGAAGTGGCTTCACGCATGTACTGGTGGCAGTCGACAAGTTCACCAAGTGGATCAAAGCTAAACCAATCAAGAGCCTTGACACCGGTACTGCTGTTAGCTTCATCAGGGAACTAATATTCAGATATGGAGTCCCGCACAGCATCATTACGGATAATGGGTCGAACTTTGACTCAGAGGAATTCAGAGCTTTCTGCGACTCCCAGGGCACACGGGTCGACTACGCATCAGTCGCCCATCCGCAGTCGAATGGACAAGCAGAGCGAGCTAACGGACTGATTCTCAAGGGACTGAAGCCTCGACTGATGCGTGATCTCAAACACGCGGCTGGAGCTTGGGTCGACGAACTTCCATCTGTACTCTGGGGACTGCGGACCACGCCTAATCGGTCGACCGGAAGAACTCCATTCTTCTTGGTCTATGGAGCTGAAGCAGTCTTGCCGAGTGATCTTCTCCACAATGCTCCCCGAGTTGAAATCTACAACGAAGCAGAAGCTGAACAAGCGCGGCAGGACGCAGTCGACCTTTTAGAGGAAGAAAGGGAGATGGCTCTGATCCGGTCGACCATCTACCAACAAGATCTGCGCCGTTTCCACGCCAGAAATGTGAGAGGTCGAGCCTTCCAGGAAGGAGATTTGGTCCTCCGAGTGGATCAGCACAAACCACACAAACTTGCTCCTTCTTGGGAAGGCCCCTTCATCGTCACTAAGGTCCTCCACAATGGGGCGTACCGTCTTTACAACGTCGAGCATAATATCGACGAGCCCCGAGCTTGGAATGCGGAGCTACTCCGCCCATTCTACACCTAAGTTTTATCACTCGGACGAGTTGCAATAAAGTACTTTTGTAGTTCATGGATCTCAAAATAATAGTGTCATGGTTCCTCCATAATATCTGTCACTTTTTATTTTTGTCCAATAAAATTCCCCTCAGTGGGTGACTTAGCTGCGAATCCGTTTCGCCTAAGTTTATAAAAATCCTACCGAGTGGTGAGCCAGACTCCCACTCGGAGGCTTAGCTGCGAATCCGTTTCGCCTAAGTTATCAAAATCCCACCGAGTGATAAGCCAGACTTTCACTCGGGGGCTTAGCTGCAGTCCAAGGACTCGCCTAAGTTTATCAAAATCCTACCGAGTGGTAAGCCAACCTTCCACTCGGAGGCTTAGCTGCAGTCCAAGGACTCGCCTAAGTTTATCAAAATCCTACCGAGTGGTAAGCCAGCCTTCCACTCGGAGGCGACTCGCCTAAGTTTATCAAAACCCTACCGAGTGAAGAGCAACCCTCTCACTCGGGGGCTTAGCTGCAGCCATGTGCTCGCCTAAGTTATAAAAATCCTACCGAGTGAAGAGCAACCCTCTCACTCGGAGGCTTAGCTGCAGCCTCGTGCTCGCCTAAGTTTATCAAAATCCTACCAAGTGGTAAGCCAGCCTTCCACTCGGAGGCTTAGCTGCAGTCTAAGCACTCGCCTAAGTTATAAAAATCCTACCGAGTGAAGAGCAACCCTCTCACTCGGGGGCTTAGCTGCA